>NC_056630.2:168450441-168750441 GCF_002870075.4 Lactuca sativa
AAGGCTCTTGTGAAGCATTTTCTTCATTTGTACCTACCTAGTGTACACCATAAGTCCTGTAGTTATAAGCAGAGTCTCCTGGAGGGAGATCAAGAGTTTTTGTATAGATCTATATGGGGTTTACACCCTACACCTGAGTTGTTCGCTACAGCTAGACTAGGCCAATCTAGGTTGACAAATATCTTACCTTAAACAAGCGACACCTGAAGAACGTCATGACAGGCATATCAGTCACATTAAGCATGGTTATAACGACTCACATAGAGATTAACAAAACAATAAATTTACAGAATACATATACTATACTTTTGATACATGTACGAGCTATTCATTTCTATAACACTCGGGTCTTATAGTTTAAAGACTACAACTCTTTTACAGACAGAAAATATCAGATTTTCTGGGAAACAAGCACTATACATTACATTTTACTTACAACAGAAAATATAGGATTTTCTTGAACTCTCTCTTTATACATTTTCAAAAATATGAACACACATGCTATAACACAAGATTTGAAAAAAAAAACTCACAAACCATTTTTACAGAAAATATCGGATTTTCTGGTGTTTACAAATGATACAAAACTTTTCATACAAAAATGCTTATGAACTCACCAACATTATATATGTTGACGTTTTCAAAATAACTTGTATTCTCAGGGACTCGTTAAGCAGGTTGGTCATCAAGAACACGTGGATTTTTGTTGTATTTTTGTTATCATCATACATTTAACATTTGGAATCTAATTTGTAAACCAACACACTTATGTAAACTATGATGGTTGTTATATTTCAAGTGTGATGATGATGTTGTCTTTGATTCAATTATATACACTGTGATGATATTACAAGATGAAGTCTCTCGCCCCCAGACGTTTCCACCGTCTGGTTCGGGGGTGTGACACTTCTAAACCATCAACATCTATTGTGCCATCCTTTTTTTCCTTACCTTGTGCATCAAGACTACCTTGACCCTTACTCTTTCCCTTCTTGAGCCAACTACCTTACTTCTTTCCTTCCCTTCTTGCGCCACCTCTCTTCTTTTCTTCTCTTGCGCCACAAGCCTTTCTTGCCTCACACTCAACCATAATCTTTATTGCACCATTACCCTAAACATAATACTAATCTTTTTACTCAACAACCTAATCTCAAAACATCTCCTCTTGCACTATTTCCTCTTGCGCATTACTCAAACACATCAAGCCTCTTGCGCCATTTTTTTACCCTAACTGAAACCCTAATTTGGCACAACAACCTCACATTGATCAACCCTACTTGCACCACATATCTTTTCTTGAGAAACACTTCAATCATGATCTATATAGACAACACTTGGCGCAACTTCTTCATTCTCCACCTTCTTCATCCAAAGTCGACAGCACTTCTTGTGCCATCCTTCTTGAACCAATTTTTTTCTTGAGCAACACTTCTTGCCCCATCCTTCTTGCACCAACCTTCTAGAGACACACTTTTTTTCTTTTTGACTTCTTGTGCAACACTTCTTCAAACCCTAGTTGTGATATCTAAATACCCTTGGCGCAACTCCCTCTTTCATCACCCTATTGTTCCAAAAACGAAACAACCCCCTCTTCCACCATAATAAAAAATCAACTCCTTCTTGCTCCATTAATAACTATATTGATCAATTTCCCTCGTAAGCAACACCCTTGTGTCAAGTCACACTCTTGCACCATACCCTCTTCATGATCATCACTTGTGCATCAACCATCTTGAGCAACAGCAACTTTGGTCATCACTTGATGATCAACAACCCTTTTGATCATCAATAGCCCTTTGTGATCAACAAGTGACTTCGTGACCACCCTCTTTCACAATTAATAATCTTCGTGATCATTACTTGATCATCAACAGCCTTCTTGATCATCAATTGGCCTTTGTGATCAACAAGTGACTTCGTGACTACCATCTTGCGCCATCATCCTTCCATTGTGCTCACCAAGCAAGAACCAAGCATATGCAAACCCTACTTGCTCCATACCCACGTTTCGAAACCCTTGTGAGCATCAAAGTCTTGGAGAAACATCACTTGATCACATCATCACTTCTGTCGACATTCACAAACCCTGGGTGAGCATCATCAGTTTTTTTCCAAAACCCTAATACACATTTTTTTCTTTTTTGTTTAAACCCTTGATCGTTTTTTTTTTCAAACCCTAGTTTTTTTATGGAGCATAATCAAACATTTCTTGGAGCATCATTATCCAACCTTATTTCTTGTGTGGATCATCTCCAAAGTCTAGGTAAGCATCAAAATTCTTTTATGAAACCCTACTTGTCACAAGTTAGCTTCATGATCATTATCATATGTTGCGTGTATATATATTTTTCTTTTTATTTTCATGTACATCATAGTCAACTCAACATTGATTATTGACTCATCATGTCTTTAGTGTTTATCATCAGGTGGTCCATCATCATTTTGTGTTGAGCATCATATTCCTTGATCACTGTAGGTAAGTGCTCATTCTTCTTCTTTACACTCTATGATGATCACGATGTACACTTTCTAAAAAAATCTCTTCTCTTGACATAACATAGATTTGAACATCTCAAGTTTCATTGTCAAAAGTGTTGTCTTTTCTCTTTGTGATGCTTATTGATTCAACAAAACATCAACTGGTAAGTCATACCTCTCTTACTTCTTCACACATCCTAACGTGATAATGTTGTCTTTCCATTGCTGATGATTTCGTGCACTCACTTGTCTATACATATGTTCCTTTGGTAAGGTCCCCCTAGTATTGGCTATCATTTTTTATGCACACCTCTTCTTGTTGAAATCATATTGGGTGAGAATCAATTATTTTTTAATTTTTTTATTTTCTTTTTATTATTGATCATTGATTCACCTTTACATACCATGCTTAGGTTATTTAGTGTTGATCCTTTGATCAAATCTCTCATGTGAGCATTATACTTATTGGTGCATATCTTACTTTTCATACTCACAAGTGTATTACATTCACTCTTCTTCTTTAAGGTAATGACTCTTCTCTTAATCTTGTGTGATCTTCAATTTCGTGTCTTTTATATGTTCTTTTAAAGATCAACATATGTTTTTTCAACTTTATCTAAATCCATTCACTATTCTATGTGTTCTTGGATTTACATAAATAGTTGTCACTTACCGTCTCTATGATACCTAATTTTCTATTAGCTTCTAAAGACATCTTTATTTGATATGGCATAGTCATCATAGGCCATGACTTAGCAGTTTTACTTGATCTTTGAACTTTTGCTATGATTTAGTAACATCATTTTTTTGTTTTATATGACATCAAGTCCTTTCTTTTCTATTCCTACTTGTCATGTTATTTACATTCTGGGCCTATACCTAGTAAAAATGAATTTCCATATTCCTCTTGTCCATAGGTGAATCAACAATACTACTCAAGTCACAACCTTCTTTAGTTAATACAAATTCACACATTTTTTTCTTCACCAACCCCCCCCCCCCCTTTTTTTTTGAATTTCGTTAAGATTATATGCTACTACTCTCTAGCCATGTCTCTTTAACTAACAATTCATTCAAATTTTTGTTCTTCTTTTGTTCTCTCAAGACATGGGTTCAAAAGAATATGGACAGCCTTCTACAGCAAAGGCTTCTCATAAGGCGTCCAAATCTCATGCAATTGGACCTTCTATTGTGACAAACTCATCAACACCTACAATTGTAATTGCTGCATCCAACTATATTGCACTTCCTAAAACTCAAGAACAACCTAAAGAAGTCAGTGTTATAGTTGAATATTTTCAAAAGTGTCCATTGGCATATGCACTCCTTTCTACTTCTTCAACCCCACAGTCTCTTATCTCAGAAGTCTTTCAATCTGCAGCCATCTCCCTAAGAGCAAAGTCAAAACAACTTGATATTGAATTTGATCTTTTTCAAACTAACTTGATTCTAACTACAGAAGAGTTGCAATCAGTTTAGGTCTGAGCGATGATTCTTGTCAACCTAAGACATTTTTCACACCGTCTTATGCTCAACTGCTGATAATGTTCAAGGAAATGGGATACAAATTTGAATAAAACACTGAACCACGTCTTTCAAGAATTAAGAAATCTTGCCTTCCCACACCATGGCACTTACTCAGTTCCTTCCTCACTCGATGTTTTTTTGGATCAGTTGGTGGACGCATTCGCGGTAAAACAGACCTTTGGGTTATCATGTATGGGCTTTTCAATGACATGAATGTTGACTATACATCCATTCTTTGGGAAGATTTCCTTACATTTCTCCCTGTCTCAAAGAATAAGTTTAGGATTCATCATCCTCGTTGGTGGTCTATCATTATTGATGATGTCATCAATAATAGTAATCTTACACCAGATGGGACTCCAAAAGGCCCACATCCACATTTCTTGCGTGTAACACCATATATGATGCATATTGCATCTGAATCTGAGTCTTCACATCCATACATCATTCCAGAAGTTATTCTTGCAGAGCGGGATGAAAATAGTGCCTCTCTACGCTCTTATCAAAAATACATCCATGGAACTACTTCGCCTCCTAAAACGAATAGGAAGCACTCAGCTCATGCATCCAAGGAGTCGGCAAAGAATAAGAAGCGATCAAAGTCAAATCAACCGCCTCTTATCCCATCTCAAGCAGTCTCTGATGATAATCTTGGAGCAGATTTAGATGAGCCCACATCTCCTCCTAAATTTGGTACATCCTTTAAGCCACCCTCTTTCTTAGATTCCTTGTTTCAGGCTCCATCTGATTATGATGAACTATCCTCCCCAACTCCAGTTTCACCACTAGGCTTTCAGTTAGTTCTAGAAAGACCAAGAAATCATGTTTCCTTGTATTATGACTCACTTGAGGACGATGACCAAGATGGTGAAAAGCAATCTGAACCTGAAGATGTTCCTAAAAGCTCTCCGGTACAAGATAATCAAGATGAAGATACTCCAATTCAAACGGTAGACATACCTACCAGTGAAGGACCGATAGTTGATGATGAACCACACAACATGTCCATTTTCCTTTACTCCAAGCCATCTACCAGGACACTCAGCATTGATCTTGATGAGTACTCTCCCTCACCTCAAAAAGAGTATCAAGAACATGATGATACTCAAGAAGCTAAGTTCTCTTCTTTTCCACCTGATCCTTCCCAAGACGATGGTAATCTAACAGATACAAATGAAGCAAATACATAGGAACCGGAGCCTGAACGTATTAGACTAACTACTTAGATGGTAGCTGATGCTATTGAGGATATTTAATTTTACACATCTTCTCACACTGAATATTTGGATAATTTTCAAGAGTAGCAATGTGTATATTCTTAACGAGGAAACAAAAGCACAGATCAAAAAACTTCAGATCACTATTGAAGACTTTGAAGGCACAACTACTTATATTAAGGGACAAGTTTCTCATAACTTGCGGAGGATCGAAACTCAAGATCAAAAAATTCACAACACCATTGAAGATCGTCTATCTCTGATGTTGTAGCACCCGGTTCCTGGTACGTAAATGTTATTTGAGTATTCCTTTCTTTTAGCCTTGGACTCGGCGAGTCATAGGTCCGACTCGCCGAGTGGATGCGGGACCCGGGACACGTTTAAGTTGGCGACTCGGTGAGTCCATATCCTGGACTCGGCGAGTCACAGCTGTTGGAAGAAACCCTAAGTTTTAGGGGTTTGCACCCTATTTAAAGGACTTATCCGCCCAGGCCAGCCCCCATTCTCTCCCCAGAGCTCCCAACCCTCGTTCTAAGCTTGTTCCTTGAGAGTTTGAGGCTATTGTGTGTGTTCTTGAAGGTTTTGAGGAAAAAGGGGAAGTAGATCAAGAGGAAGGAAAGGAATCCAGGCATCTTTGCACTCTTTCAGCAGTTCCTTTGAGGTATAATCCGTTTTTCCCCTGTTTCTATGCTTATTACTTCATGTAAGTCAATCTTGAGCCAAACCCCAAGTTGTATGTGCAAATTACTTCGTAATAGACTGATTGGCCCTTAGATCTAGGCAAGATTGAGCTCCAGGAGCTCAGATCTGTTAGCTTTATGGCCCCATGTTGCTTGTTCACCCTAGATCTACCCTTTTGAGGCATTTTGAGCCCTAAAATCCATATTGGTGAATATCCACACGTAAAGTTGGAAACTTTACGTGTAATTCGTGTCCTAGAGGTCCAGATCTGTGAATGGAATGGACTGGAATCGAGCAAATCTGTGTATTTAGTGGGTGCATGGCAACAACTCGGCGAGTCGTTCATATGACTCGGCGAGTCTGTTCGCGAGTCTCCGAGTTTGTCCCCTTTTCGTAGTGTCGAGTGAGCAGTGAGTCACGGGGTGTGACTCAGTGAGTCGGAAGCTAAACTCATCTATGGAGGTACTCGGCGAGTCAATACCCTGACTCGGCGAGTTCAAGGCAATCTCCTTAGATCAAGAACAGACTCGGCGAGTTGTTCATACAACTCGGCGAGTCGCAACATAAGTGTTCTTCGGATGAAGATGAACTTGACGAGTTGTTCATACAACTCGGCGAGTAGGATGAAGGACTTGAATATCGGTTAAGAAGGTGAACCCGTCGAGTCGTCGCCTAACTCGACAGGTAGGATCGGGATTCAGGGCAGTCGTTTGGGTAGGGACTCGGCGAGTTGGAAAGCCAACTCGGCGAGTCGGGTCAACTGAAAGTTGACTCTGACTTTGACTTAGGGCGTGGTCAGGGGTAAAATGGTCATTTTAACCAAAGGTCAGCGAGCAGTGTTTGATTGAGTATGTTGTGGGAATTGCAGCCGAAGGATTTCCGGAGCAGCAGCAGCAGCAGTAGGCAGTCAGTTCCCGATCAGATCAGCAGCTACTTCGAGGTGAGTTACCTTCCAGTAGCGGTGGGTCTACGGCCACAATGTCGGCCCACCAGAAGGAGTTATTCGTAGATGTTTGTCTCTGTGATATTCATCTAGGTATTGCCTGCGTTATGTTATGTGCTAGCATGTTATGATGTTATGTGCTAGTGACAGTAGAGGGGAGATAGTCCCCGAAGTATCCGGTCGGTAGGACCGAAGGGGAGGCCAGCACCCAGATATGCTAGGCAGTATCCGGTCGGTAGGACCGAAGGGGAGGCCAGCACCCAGATATGCTAGGCAGTATCCGGTCGAAAGGACCGAAGGGGAGGCCAACACCCAGATATGCTAGGCAATGTCCGGTCGCGAGGGCCGATAGGGAAGGTCGGGCACCCAGATATGCCTAACGATATATGTATGTTATGAGATTATTTGGTATGTGGTACGATGGGGGAACTCACTAAGCTTTGTGCTTACAGTTTTCAGTTTTGGTTTCAGGTACCTCCTCGGCTAGGGGAAAGGAGTCGGCACGGTAGCAGCATGTCACACACACACTCTCCGGTTTCCGCATTTACGAGCTTCACTGGGATTTGTACTCTGATATTTTGATTGAATGTATGAATTGGCTTTTGGACATGGTTCACTTTGTGTTATAATTTAATCAGACAATGTTTTTAGTTATTAATATTTTCTAAAATAATGTTTTTAAAACGAAATTTTTGGTCGTGAAAATTGGGTCGTTACAAGTTGGTATCAGAGCCCTGATTTGAGGGATGCGGACACACCCTCGGGAGTGTCTGAACTCAAATCGAGGGATTAAAAGATTTTCAAAAGGAAAAATGTTTTCTAAAATTGAGAAAAGAGTTTTGAGAAAGAACGAAGTGTGTGATGTGCGCGACCGGCCGAGCTCAAGTAAGTATCCCCAAAGTACCCATACAAGTTTATGTTATGTTTATCAGCTTTTGTAGAACAGCATGCTAGAATAGGACCAAGGATCTAGGAGTGATGCCTTATGTGCCTGCTTAATGTGTTTCAGTTGTATGAGAACTTGCATGCTAGTTATTGAGTAGACAGTAAGTAGGATAGCCTGAGGTTATGCCTGGTAGTATGAGCTTAGCACTTTATGCTAGCTCAGTTCCTGAAAGTAGATTGAGTTAATTGAAATTGTTACCCTTATCTGAATGTTGCTTGCTACGTGCTACGTGCGACTCTGAATAATGGGAGTTAGCCATTAGGCAAATGTGTCACGTCACATGTGATCAGGGTTGAATAATCTTAGAGTGCCGGATTTGATCCTACTGCGCAGCTCTTGTTTGAGTCCAACCGTTGTAGGGACGAGTCGGGTACTCGAAGGATTATCTGAGCCTCGTCACGTGTGATGGTATTCGGGTAATGGCTAATTGGCATTACAAGGAGGCCTGCAGCAGCTGAGGACTGGTTAGAGTGGAATTAGAGATTTCCCTAGGGCAAGCCTAGGATGAGTATAGCAGTGATCAGCAGTAGTGAAAGGGATCTGGTGGAGTCGAAGCATTCCTTGAAGAAGGTACGGATAGATGTGGAAGGTAGTATGGGCCCGTACTACTGAAAGCAGAGGATCCGTACCCAAACCAAGGAAGGCCAAGATAAGACCAGGGAACTTGTAAGTAGTTGTGATCCCCCAGGAAGTATCAGTATCACTAATGATTATTGTGATGTATTGCAGAATGGTGGTACTTTGATCGAGGCCGGTAGATGGCGGTTCAGGAGAGGGGTCAGGTTCGGGATCAGGTTCCGAGCCGGTTGATGAGGGACTGCGCGAGTTCATCGCGTCAGAGATTACCAGAGGCATCCTTGATTCGACCCGCATTATCTTTGGGTCGATCAAGGAAGGGATTATGGAGTTGATGGAGGATTGCCTTCGGGCATTCAGGAGTGATATGGCATCTAGCCAGTCAGGATCTCGCACACTGTCCTTCAAGGATTTCAGGGGCAGTGGCGCGCCGGATTTCCATGGGGTGAAAAACCCCATTGCTGCCAGGCGATGGATTGCGGACATCGAGTCTGCCCAGTTGACTAGCTTCTGCCCCGAGGGGTCGAAGGTGAGGTATGCAGCAGGGTGTTTACGGGACCGAGCCCGGGATTGGTGGGAGTCAGTGGGTGACTCGTTGGGAGCCTCAGCTATCGAGGCTATGACCTAGTCGGACTTTGTGACCTGGTTCAGGGCAGAGTTTGCGCCGGCTGTCGAGCTTCAGCATCTGGCCAGGGAGTTTCTAGACATGAGGCAGACGACGGAGACTGTGGCAGAGATCACCGCCAAGTTCCGGGAGAGGGCTTTATTGGTGCCCCAGTATGCTGGTGACGAGGACATGAAGAGGACTCGTTATCATGATATGCTACGAGCTGACATCCGGAAGCATGTTAGCTTTTCGGCTTGCCCTACCTTGGACTCTATGATTGCCAGGGCAAGGGAGAGGGAGATAGATTTGGAGCACATCCGGAAACGGAAATTAGAGGAGGGTCAGGCAGGAGGGGCTTCGGGGAAGAAGCCCAAGGGATTTGATGTGGGGCCGAAAGGCCAACAGGGACGGGGACACTGCAGGAAATGCGGCAAGGCGCACGAAGGGGCATGTATGATGGGATCATCAGGCTGCTACAAGTGCGGCAAGTCTGGGCACATCAGCAGGGATTGCACTGCTCCGACAGCAGTTATTTAGACATCAGAGTTGTTGTGTTTTCACTGCAACCAGAGGGGCCACAAGAAGGCCAATTGCCCCCAGTTGATAGTTTCAATGCCGGTGAAGGCGCCAGCTCCAGCGACCCTACGGATCACGGATGGCCGGCAGGGCAAGGCAGAGGCTCCAGTGGTGAGGAGCCGAGCATTCCAGCTGACTACCGAGGAGGCACGCGCCGCACTTGATGTGGTGACGGGTATGATTCTTTCCCTCTATCTTATTTTTATGATGTTATGTTATTGATATGTGCTCTGTATGTATATGTATGCATTAGGATCGTTCCATGTGAACGGCCTCCCAGTTCAGGTGTTATTTGATTCGGGTGCATCCCGATCATTCGTTTCCCTTGCGCTTAGCAAGAAGTTTCATGAGCCATCAGGCGAGTTAGATTGCCCTTTGGAGGTGGAGATTGCTGATGATCGATCGGTGCGAGCATCGATGGTTTTTCGAGATTGCGTGTTGCGTTTGTTCGAGGAGCACTATTTGGTAGATTTGGTTCCCATACCGTTGCGTGGGAACAAGGTGATTATAGGCATGGATTGGCTGAGCCCTAATGGGGTTGTGATAGATTGCGCGCAACAGCTAGTGCGGGTCAGGATCCCAAGTGGGGGAGAGTTAGTGATTCATGGTGAGAGGCCCCAGTATGGACCCGTTGTATGTTCAGCAGCGAGGGCTAGGCGCTACCTTCAGCAGGGATGCACAGGATATGTCGCGTATGTGATGGATACCCGGGAGGCGGGTAAGGCGACAGTGAGTGGGGTTCCGGTGGTCTGAGATTTCGCAGATGTTTTTCCAGAGTAGCTTCCTGGGATACCTCCTGAGCGACAGGTCGAGTTTAGCATTGACCTTGTTCCTGGTGCGGCTCCGATAGCCAAGGCACCGTATCGGTTGGCTCCTCCCGAGATGCAGGAGTTGTCTACGCAGCTGAAGGAGTTGCTAGACAAGGGATTTATTCGTCCGAGTAGTTCGCCCTGGGGAGCCCCGATTCTGTTTGTGAAGAAGAAGGACGGGTCGCATCGGATGTGTATAGATTACCGGGAGCTGAACAAGGTAACGGTGAAGAACCGTTACCCGCTTCCGAGGATTGATGACCTCTTTGACCAGCTTCAGGGAGCATCTTGGTTCTCCAAGATTGATTTGCGTTCGGGTTATCATCAGATGAGGGTCAGGGAGGAGGATATGCAGAAGACCGCGTTTCGGATGCGCTATGGCCATTATGAGTTCGTGGTGATGCCGTTTGGGCTCACCAATGCTCCTGCCGCGTTCATGGACCTCATGAACCGCGTATGCAGACCGATGCTGGACCGGTCTGTGATAGTCTTTATCGATGATATCTTGGTTTATTCCAAGACTCGGGAGGAACATGAGGAGCATCTGCGAGAGGTGTTAGAAACCCTGAGGAGGGAGAGCTTGTATGCCAAGTTCTCCAAGTGTGAGTTTTGGTTGCGCGAGGTGCAATTTCTTGGACACCTCGTCAACCAGAACAGGATTCTGGTCGATCCGGCCGAGGTCGAGGCCGTGATGAGATGGGAGGTTCCGAAGTCTCCATCTGAGATTCGTAGTTTCCTGGGATTGGCAGGCTACTATTGGAGATTTATCCAGGATTTCTCCAAGATAGCCGTACCCCTGACGCGGCTGACGAAGAAAGCCGTGGTTTTTCGGTGGGGACCCGAGCAGCAGGCTGCATTTGAGACGCTGAGGCAGAGATTGTGTGAGGCGCCGATCTTAGCCCTGCCAGAGGGCGTAGAGGATTTTGTGGTTTATTGTGATGCGTCCATTTCTGGGTTGGGCGCGGTACTGATGCAGAGGGGGCATGTCATTGTCTACGCTTCGAGGCAGCTCAAGCCTCACAAGGCGAACTACCCGACGCACGATTTGGAGTTGGGGGCGGTGGTCTTTGCCCTCAAGATTTGGCGGCATTACCTCTACGGGGTTCGATGTACCATCTACACAAACCACAAGAGTTTGAGGTACCTCATGGATCAGCCGAATCTGAACATGAGGCAACGTCGATGGTTGGACGTGGTGAAGGACTATGATTGTGAGATCCTTTACCACCCGGGGAAGGCCAATGTGGTGGCCGATGCGCTTAGCCGCAAGGCGGCGCCAATCAGGGACGTTTGTATGAGGATGACCGTGGTAACTCCCCTGTTGGAGCAGATTCGGGAGGCTCAACAGGAGGCTATCAAGGAGGAGCATCGGAAGAGCGAGCATGTGGTGGGTCAGGTTTCCTCCTTTGATTAAGATAGCCGAGGACTATTGACACTACCCTGTAGGGTGTGGGTGCCGTGTCACGGAGGCGTGCGCCAGATTTTGATGGAGGAGGCGCACAAGTCCCGATTCTCTATTCATCCCGGGGCGACGAAGATGTATAGGGATCTTCGTCTAGACTATTGGTGGCCCTGCATGAAGCGGGATGTGGCATGGTATGTTGAGCGATGTTTGACCTGCAGGAAGGTCAAGGCCGAACATCAGAGGCCGCATGGCAAGATGCAGCCGTTGGATATTCCACTGTGGAAATGGGAAGATATCACGATGGATTTTTATCACGAAGCTTCCCAGGACCGCACGTGGAGTGGATTCGATTTGGGTCATCGTGGATAGATTGACCAAGAGTGCTCACTTTATTCCGATTTAGGAGAGCATATCGGCCGAGAAATTGGCCGACATCTATATCAGGGAGATTGTGGCACGGCATGGGGTGCCAGTATCGTTGATCTCGGACAGGGATGTGCGTTTTACTTCCAGATTTTGGAAGAGATTCCATGACGATTTGGGCACTCATCTGCATTTTAGCACTGCCTTTCACCCACAGACGGATGGGCAGAGCGAGCGGACCATCCAGACTCTGGAGGATATGCTGCGGGCGTGCGTGCTAGACTTTGGTGGTAGCTGGGATACCTATCTTCCCCTGGCCGAGTTCTCCTACAACAACAGCTATCACGCGAGTATCGACCGCCCTCCCTTCGAGATGTTGTACGGACGGAGGTGTAGGACCCTGATATGTTGGGGTGAAGTTGGCCAGAGGGTCATGGGGAGCACCGAAGTGGTGCTCAAGATGACCGAGAGGATCCAGCAGGTCCGGAGCAGGCTTCAGACTGCTCAGAGTCGGCAGAAAAGTTATGCCGACAAGCGTCGATCCGATTTGGAGTTCCAAGTCGGGGATATGGTTCTCCTGAAGGTGTCGCCCTGGAAAGGCGTCATTCGATTCAGGAAGCGGGGCAAGTTGGGCCCGCGATTCATCGGACCGTTCAGGGTCGTAGCCCGGGTGGGCAAGGTAGCGTATAGGTTAGATCTGCCAGCCGAGCTCAGCCAGATCCACAGCACTTTCCATGTTTCTCAGTTGCGAAAGTGCCTAGTGGACGATTCTGCAGTGGTACCTTTGGAGGATATTCAGGTTGATGATAGCCTGAATTACATTGAGTGCCCAGTCGCAACCCTCGACAGGAAGTCGAAGGATTTGAGGAACAAGAAGGTGGAGCTAGTGAAGGTGCAATGGCAGCACCGCAAGGGTTCGGAATGGACTTGGGAGCCGGTGGACGAGATGATGGAGCATTATCCCGAGCTGTTTCAGGATCGAGCAGCAGACTTCGAGGACGAAGTCTAAAATAAGTGGGGGAGATTCGTAGCACCCGATTCCTGGTACGTAAATGTTATTTGAGTATTCCTTTCTTTTAGCCTTGGACTCGGCGAGTCATAGGTCCGACTCGCCGAGTGGATGCGGGACCCAGGACACGTTTAAGTTGGTGACTCGGCGAGTCCATATCCTGGACTCGGCGAGTCACAGCTGTTGGAAGAAACCCTAAGTTTCAGGGGTTTGCACCCTATTTAAAGGACTTATCCGCCCAGGCCAGCCCCCATTCTCTCCCCAGAGCTCCCAACCCTTGTTCTAAGCTTGTTCCTTGAGAGTTTGAGGCTATTGTGTGTGTTCTTGAAGGTTTTGAGGAAAAAGGGGAAGTAGATCAAGAGGAAGGAAAGGAATCCAGGCATCTTTGCACTCTTTCAGCAGTTCCTTTGAGGTATAATCCGTTTTTCCCCTGTTTCTATGCTTATTACTTCATGTAAGTCAATCTTGAGCCAAACCCCAAGTTGTATGTGCAAATTACTTCGTAATAGACTGATTGGCCCTTAGATCTAGGCAAGATTGAGCTCCAGGAGCTCAGATCTGTTAGCTTTATGGCCCCATGTTGCTTGTTCACCCTAGATCTACCCTTTTGAGGCATTTTGAGCCCTAAAATCCATATTGGTGAATATCCACACGTAAAGTTGGAAACTTTACGTTTGATTCGTGTCCTAGAGGTTCAGATCTGTGAATGGCATGGACTGGAATCGAGCAAATCTGTGTATTTAGAGGGTGCATGGCAACGACTCTGCGAGTCGTTCATATGACTCGGCGAGTCTGTTAGCGAGTCTCCGAGTTTGTCCCCTTTTCGTAGTGTCGAGTGAGCAGTGAGTCACGGGGTGTGACTCAGTGATTCGGAAGCTAAACTCATCTATGGAGGTACTCGGCGAGTCAATGCCCTGACTCGGTGAGTTCAAGGCAATCTCCTTAGATCAAGAACAGACTCGGCGAGTTGTTCATACAACTCGGCGAGTCGCAGCATAAGTGTTCTTCGGATGAAGATGAACTCGACGAGTTGTTCATACAACTCGGTGAGTAGGATGAAGGACTTGAATATTGGTTAAGAAGGTGAACCCGTCGAGTCGTCGCCTAACTCGACGGGTAGGATCGGGATTCAGGGCAGTCGTTTGGGTAGGGACTCGGCGAGTTGGAAAGCCAACTCGGCGAGTCGGGTCAACTGAAAGTTGACTCTGACTTTGACTTAGGGCGTGGTCAGGGGTAAAATGGTCATTTTACCCAAAGGTCAGCGAGCAGTGTTTGATTGAGTATGTTGTGGGAATTGCAGCCGGAGGATTTCCGGAGCAGCAGCAGCAACAGTAGCGGTGGGTCTACGGCCACAATGTCGACCCACCAGTAGGAGTTACCTTCGTAGATGTTTGTCTCTGTGATATTCATCTAGGTATTGCCTGTGTTATGTTATGTGCTAGCATGTTATGATGTTATGTGCTAGTGACAGTAGAGGGGAGATAGTCCCCGAAGTATCCGGTCGGTAGGACCGAAGGGGAGGCCAGCACCCAGATATGCTAGGCAGTATCCGGTCGGTAGGACCGAAGGGGAGGCCAACACCCAGATATGCTAGGCAGTATCCGGTCGAAAGGACCGAAGGGGAGGCCATCACCCAGATATGCTAGGCAATGTCCGATCGCGAAGGCCGAAGGGGAAGGTAGGGCACCCAGATATGCCTGACGATATATTTATGTTATGAGATTATTTGGTATGTGGTACGATGGGGGAACTCACTAAGCTTTGTGCTTACAGTTTTCATTTTTGGTTTCAGGTACCTCCTCAGCTAGGGGAAAGGAGCCGGCGCGGTAGCAGCATGTCACACACACACTCTTCGGTTTCCGCATTTACGAGCTTCACTGGGATTTGTACTCTGATATTTTGATTGAATGTATGAATTGGCTTTTGGACATGGTTCACTTTGTGTTATAATTTGATCAGACAATGTTTTTAGTTATTAATATTTTCTAAAATAATGTTTTTAAAACGAAATTTTTGGTCGTGAAAATTGGGTCGTTACAGATGTATCAAAAGATAGATGACTTTATTCAATCCTTATCCAATCTAGAGTCTATCTATGAAGCCAAAATGGATTATTTGCAGAATCATGTTACTACTCAAGACCGGTATGTCTCCACTCTTGAGAAGTTCATTGCAGAACTATCTAAAGCTTCTATATCATCCTCCACCTCTCCATTTCAAGCATTTAATGAGCAAGTTTAATACCAATTGGATTCATTATGATCGAACATTGCAAATCTCTCAAAATCCAATTCCTAGAAAGAAAATAAGTCCTTAGGTGAAATATCTTCTCTTCAGAAGACTATTCAATTGGTATTCAATGATTTTGAGGCTATCAAGACACAATCTTCTACTTCTGACATACGTGAACTTCATCAAAAAGTTGAATCGACTGATTCCAAGCTTGACTTGATCTTAGCAAAGCTATCTGGTTCAAATGACAAGACACCTGAACCAGAAGGGGAAAAGGTCATCAAGAGTAGATCAAGCCAGTTTCTTGTCATACATAAAATTCCAGACTCACCAAATGAGTTTGAGAAAAGAAAACAAGAGAAACTAGAGTCACTCAACAAAATGGTTGCTGATGCACGATTAAAAGCTCAATAGAACAGAGCAAAGATGGCAGAGAAAGAAAAGGAACTTGTTCGACAGCAAGGGATCAAGGATCCATCTCTAAAAGTTCCAAGAAGGAAAGATCTTTACATCACCAAATCTGTCACCATATCAAAACCAATTGCTCAAGCAAAGCTTCCTCAAACTGATCCCAAGGATAAGGGAAAATAGAAGATTGTCTTCAAGTCTAAGAAAGAATTAGCTAAAGAACCGCAAATGCAAATAGATGAAGAATTAGCTAAGCAACTTAAGGCTAAGGAATTAAAGTCTAAACAAGAGGTGCTTCTCAAAAGGAAATCATCTAAGATCTCGCCTGAAGGAAGAAGTACATGGCATGGTGAATCATTTCGAGCACCATCTCCTAAAAGAACCATCTTCTTCAATCCTAATAGAGATTCTTATCAGAAGATCAAGGTCATCAAGCCCACAAATTCCTTCACACCTCCTTCAAACCTCACTAAAGAAAATTGGGATATTCCTGCTCCCCCGAATGGTATGAATTTCAATTTATGGCCAAGTGCAATATATCCAATTGAGCCTGATGTAGACATTAAAGAGGTGAAGAAAAGATTCTTCCTAAAGAAACCAATTCAAGTTGTCTCTATATGGTCAAAATTCAAGATTGCTTCAATCAACAAAATTGACATACAAAAAATTAGAAAGATGCCATATGCATTCTTTCAAGGAAAAAGGACAGACAACTCTAAATTCATGTTTACTGAAGCTGATTTCCCTAGAATAAATCAAGTTGATATCAGATCACTAATCATTTGGTTGAAACAAAGGGTGAGTACAAATAAAGCTTATGCAGATGTCCTACAACGCCTAAGGCAATATGTGCTCGACATGGTTATTGATTTCAGCGTTGACTGGGAGATTGGACAGCTAGGAGAAAAGGAAAATGAGGAACCATACTTGGATCTAAATAGGAAAAATGAGTCACCTGGGAACATTCTAAAGAAACCACACAGAAGTGTTGTATTCTCTTCTAAAGGTCGACTGAAATTCATGAGAATTTCTTAAAAACATCTATTCTCATCTGAATTTATTCAAGGTATCATCGGTTTATTGAAGAGAACAAGAGATCAAGATGAGTCGTTGAGAGTGAAGATCTTAGTTCTAAAAAGCGTAATGCGCCCTAAAGCGCTAAAGCCTTTGGGGGCCGGTGCTCTAAGCGTTAAGCAAAAGCGCTCGCCTAGAGCACACGATGCACTAAGAATTTAAAAAATATATATAAAAAATATGTAAACACTTAAAAATAGTTTTAAATACTTAAAATATCCAAAAATCATAGTTTCATAGTAGTATCATATTAGATCGTAAATACTAATAAGTTATAACTAGAGATCGTCTAAACTATCATCATCTTCATCGACAACTTGGACGACACCATCTCCTCCTTCATCATCACTATAGACACCGATATCTTCTTCCACATCTTCATCTACCAAATGTCTATGAGATGGTTGAACGGTTGTTTTTCCCTTATTAATGTCCGATGTTCTGGTTCCATCATTTTGTACTCTTGATGCTCTAGTTCGATAACTAGGCTCATAAGCACCAGAGGCATGAGCTACATCTCTCCAAGTTAAATCTTCACCAACAAATACCACCTCATCATCACTCTCATCTTCCATTCTTCCTATTAACCAATCGATGCTTTCATCAATCTCTTGTAGGATAAGGTGATCGTTCTCTTTGTCTTTTGCCCGTCGCTCCAAGGACCGATTGAATTTGACAAACACCATGTCATTCAATCTCTCTTGTGCCAATCTATTCCGTTTCTTTGTATGAAGCTGCAAGTAAGATAATCAAAGAAAATAGGAACACGAAGCTGAATTTTTATAAAAAAAATAGATTTTTCAGCAATAACAAACAAATTCCAGCAAAAAAAAAACAACTTTTATGTAAAACAGTATTTTTTTTCTGCAAAAACAACTTTTTTTCTAGCATTTTCCAGCAATAATAAACATATTCCAGCAAAAAAAAATAGCTTTTTCTAGAAAAATAAAAAGAAAACAGTTTTTCTGTAAAAAAAACTTTTTCTATATAAAAACTTTTTTCTTGTAAAAAACAGATTATTTTGTAAAAATTAAAAAACATGTAAAAAAAGACTTACATGTTGAAAAACACTCCAATTTTTTCACAACTTGTAGCACTACAAGTGAGACTAAGAACCTTTATAGCAAAAAATTTTAGATTAGGAGTTGAAGATCCATATGCTCCCCACCAATCAACTATAAAAAACAAAAACAAAAACATAAAGTCATATTATAAATTAGAATTTAGAAGAAAAAATAAGTTGGAATTTACCTGGTGATTTTGTCTCCCTATGTCTAACAGCCATACGATTACCAAAGAGTCCTTGTGCATTCCGATATTTGTCCAACTCTTCCGAAATCTTGTCTTGAACTTGTTGCTCGGGAACAAGCCTCGTAATGCAATCATACAAACCTTTTTCCACTTCTTCACAAGCTACCCCACTAACATCTTTATAAAATATTCTCGGGTTCAAGAAGTGTCCCGCCGCATGCAAAGGTCTATGTAATTGACATTCCCACCTGCAATCTATAATTTCAAAAGTTGTCTTGTAGTCATCTGGTCTCGAAAAGCTATCACGAATGGCCTCCTTAGCCCTATCCATGGCCTCATAAATGAAGCTCATGGCCGGATATTTTTCCCCCATCAACAATCCTAAGAACCGTAACTAGGGGCCCATCAACTTAAGAGCATAATGCACATTTCTCCAAAACATGTCATGCATAAAGTAGCTTTTAACTTTTATCCCCCTCCCGTCTAAAGACCACTTAGATGCTTCCCACTCTTTAGAAACCACCATATTCCTCAAATTGACTCTCTGTTTGTGGATTTGGGAAAGAGTGATGAAAGATGTTGCAATTCTTGTTATAGCTGACCTATGTAAGATTCTTTGGTTTGTGAACTTTCTCATCATGTTTACAAGAGGCACATGGCTATATATATACCCAATTGCTAAAATCGACTTCTTTAATTCACTTTTCACCTTTGGAACTTGTTTACCAATAAATTCCAACATCAAATCTATATAATGTGCGGCACATGGTGTCCAATATAAAATTGGTATTTTAGCTTCCAACAACTTCCCTACAAAGTCCACACATAAAAAGTAGATGACATTAGATAAACAAGATATTAGCATTCATAAAAGATAAGAGATTAAGTTTAAAAGTTAAAAATTTTACCCACCTTCACATTAGCTGATGCATTATCGGTCACCACTTGCACCACATTCTTTTCACCAATTTCCTCCACCATTTTATCAAGAACACGAAACCACAAATCTGCATCTTTTGAAATATCGGAAACATCAAGTGACCTCTTGAATATCGAACCTTTTGGGGAGTTCACCATGAAGTTGATGATGTCTTTTCGCACCACCAAATCGCGCCATCCATCGGATAATATAGAGCAACCTTTATCAGCCCATTCTTCTTCATGCTCCAAAAGTTGTTTCTGAACATCTTTTACTTTGTTATTCAATATAGATACTCTTAACTCATACATAGATGGTGGTTTCAACCCGGGACCAAATTGTCCAATAGCTTCAATCATAATTTTGAAGCCATCATACGTCGCGGCATTGAAAGGAATGCATGCATCGAAAAAACCATCTCCTAATGTGACGACAAACTTTATCTCTTAGGTCCTTTCGACAAACTTCATTGATGGTTTTTTGTTTCCCATACTTCTTCTTACCTTTCATCGTGTCTTGTAGGTTAGGAGTATAGTACATGTCAATTTGGCTTTTTGTTCTTGGTTTTTTGGGAGGGGCATCTTGCTACTACCGCCTACTTCAATAACATATTCCTCCTCATTTTCAGTGCCCTCATATCCATAAGCTTGTTGTTGCATCCGAAAATTTGCTTCCATATGTTGTTGTGCCTTTATTTCACCCTTCTTTTGCATGTATGCCCTACATTCTTCTCGAACATGCTCCAGACAATTTGGGCATTTCTTTTCGTCTTTATGACCACCAATTAAGTGTATTTTGAGGCGGTATACTCCTCCTTTCGTAACTTGTCCACAAAAAGAGCACGTAAAATTGTTTTTATTATTTCGATCTTGAACACCATATCTCCTATGCGGGTCATTTGAAACCATTGTGTAAATAGTAACAAAACCAAAGTTAAGTAACACTTAATTATCAGTTTAGCGGTTAACACTTTAAGTCTTTAACAACATTACAGATTCACAGATCACAACATAATTTCAGAACAATTAAAGCACTTAATTGACAGTTTGACACTTTATTTAACAAATAACAATTTAACAGCACAGATACAGTCATACAAATTACATATTTACGTCATTAATACATTTATCGATTACATCATAATCATTAATACATTTACAGGGGAAAAAGAATGTTACATAGTACATATATAATATATCATATATGATATTATGAAGAAAGAGCACATTAGATTAAAAAGTAAGTCACATATATGAAATAGATGTAACTGGAAACAAACATGATACATTGAATTAAACAATAAGTTATATTACAGGGGGAAAGAAAGATAAAAAGAGATGTATATAACACTTTCTGCATCATTAAATAATATATTATATACTATATAGTTACTAACTTACTGTTACATATGTGATCATCATTCATGAATGCATAATGAAAATTTAAGAGTTGATATAAGAGTAGAATCAGAGTAGAATGAAAGAAAGAAACGTACCTTGATGTTTAGTGGAACACTGGAACACTAGAAGTACAGTTGAGTTGAAGAAGATGGATGAAGATTTTGAATTCGGGGAGAAAACGGTTGGAAAAGATGGATGAAGATTTTTTTTGTTGCCGCCTCTGAATCTTTGTTGTGTGATGTGCGACTCTTGGTTTCAAAGAGTTTTTTTATCCATTTATTTAAACCTAATGGCCCACCATCTAATTAAAAGCCCGTTACTCAATAAGGCACGCTTAAGCACCGCTTACCATGTCACCAAAAAGCGCTAAAATCGGTCTGAGTCGAGCGCCTTAAGGAATCACATCGTAATACTAGATCTGGAGCGCTTATGCTGATTGCATTGGCGCCTAGCGCTTTAAGCGCGCCTAGTAGGTGCATTTTTAAACCAAGGTGAAGATCATTGAAGAACTTACTTGGTTTTTAAGTTTTCGAACAGTGGTTAATTAACTTGAGAAACAAAGTTTAGATTGTGCGCTTTTGTTTTGTATTTAAAAACATGTGGATGTTGTTTTCTTTTTGCTACTAATAATTCATCTTTTTGTTAAAATTCATCTTGCATGTTATTACTTTTACTTTTTCTTTTATTTTTACTCATTATTTCAGTAACCATCACATAAGGGGAAACTATTGGAAAATATTTGTATGTGATTTTCACTTGAAATAAGTTGAGTCTTTTTATATATATCTCTCTAACAAACATTATCAGAATGTTCCAGGTTGGAAAGATGTTGAAGATTCAACAAGTGTTTGAAGAATCAGATGTTGGAGCACTTGTTGTTGACATGGAGCACTTAAAGAAAGCAAGTTGGATCATCATGATCTCAGATGTCACATCTAGTTCATATGTGGAACATCAAGACATTGATGGATCAACATGAATGCTTGGTGGCTCAAGTCAAGTCAATGGATCAACATGATCACATTGATGGCTCAACAAGGTTGCACATGACGCATCTTGTACAATGAAGGTGTGTCGAAATGCTCAAAGGCACATGAATTTCGTCCATGGTCCATCATGAACATATGGTGGTACATCTTCAAGTTCAAGACATATTCCAACACTCAAGAAACAACTCAACTTGATCAACAACACTTATGGAAGTTGACGACATCTAAGAAGAGAATTGAGCAACATGATGCGCATGTTGCTCATCACATTTTCAATGTTGATCAAAAAGGCTCAAGAATTATGAAGACTCATAACTTGGATGGAACCCTAACGGAATACTAAAGGAATTGGAATATTCCATATATTCTCTTTTAAGTAGGGAAAAGGTGTCAACTGATGACTAAGTCATGATGACGTGTCAACACCTGATTGGTCAATCCATGTCATGACCTTTTCCAAAGCCTATAAATAGACCCCTTGGGATCCATTATAAAGTTGCTCTTCCTTGCTCAATTTCTGGCCATTTCTGCACAATTATTGTTTAGACTAGTTTATAGAGATCCATTTGAGTGTTTTAGCTTATCTACCATTCAAACACTTGTAATTGAATTTTGATGAATATGAGACACTTTTGAATCATTAATATTGAACATATAAAAAACGTTTTTATCATTAACTTGGTGATTCACAACCCTTTATTTTCTACATTACTTTCCACTTGATGATTCTGAAACTCTGTTTCAGTATTTTCAACACTTGGACTATTCTAGTCTAGGTTTACTAAATTTTTACCATTTCTTCAGTTCATATGAGTTATGACGATAAAATTTCATATGTATAGATCGTAACTTCTTCATCTTCCTTAATCATACTATATTACGTAATACAATTTAGACAAATTTGAAAAAATGGTCCTTGTGCATGTCAAAATTATATGGTTTGGTCCAAAAAGGTTTGGACATGCACCACTGGTCTAATTTTGGATCTTTTTAGAGATTTTGGTCCATATCAATTTGAAAAACTATTATACCCCTTGTATTTATATTTCTAGTTTTTAGATTAAAAATATTGTTATAATATTTTATTTATCTGTAATTAAAAAATATAAATGCCACAACAACCACCCCCGTCACCATCCCCCATATTTCATTCCTTAACTAGGTGAAACGTTACCATCAACCACAACACCACCGTGCACTAGTTTTCAGCCGAAAAATCTACCAGCCGCCAAAACACCACTCTTGTCGTTGAAGCTAGGTTTTCGGAGCTCGTTGTAGCTGGATGAGCTCTCATTTTTGTTGGACTACCTAAACCACCTCCAATATAGATCTGAAACACAAAGAGGATGTTGTAACTTGACGGTGACGTTGTAACTCGACCAACCACCGGGACTCAATGAACACTGTAACTCAATGAAGTTGTCGCCTGTCTCGCCATATATAGGGTTTTCAAAAGCCTCTCCCTCTTAAAACCTCCATTGTGAAACCTTAAAATATCACCAACATTACCACTACAACCCACCATTCTCATCGATGATGAAGGGTAGATGGATTTGGCAGCGATAATAATAGTATGAGGGAACCTTAGCTTCACTGGTGGTTTTTCTGATTCTCAATATCTGAATATGTAAATGGGAAGGTAACGATGTGAGTGGGGTTCAGGTTGTGATGGTAGAGAGATAGAGTAAAAGGGGGTAGCTGAAGCTATAGTTTGGGCATATTTTCAACAATGAGGGCGACGGTCCGATGGTGGTGGTGGTGGTGTCCAAAATCTAAAATTAAAAAGAATGGGATAAAGAGATAGTGGTGGTGCGGAAGAAGTCGGTACATGTGGTGGAGGCGGTGGGTTGAAGGTCAACGATGGTCGCAGGATGGTGGAGGCGGTGAGTTAAAGTTCGATGGTGGGTCATTACCAGCATTGGAGAGAGAGAGAGAGAGGGAGAGAGAGAGGGAGAGGTGGGGATGGGGTGTTGACTTAAGAGGGATGGGGTGGGTTTTTCTGGTTTTCTTAAATAAAATAATAGGATAATTAAAAGAAATTAAAAAAAAAGAATCAATTAAGGGCATATCCATCATTTCAGGTAGGGTATGAACCAAAAGCACAAAAAATGATAACCATAGGGACCAAAACCACACAAGGTACTCAAAATTGGACCGTTGTTACACCACACAACTTTTTTGGACCAAAACCACATAATTTTGACAAACATATGGAACATTTTTACAATCTTGTCTATAATTTACACATACATTGCATCTGTTATTCTTTTAGTATCTCATCCTCATATTGGGTAGTGGATTATGTGCTAACGTTTCTTAAGCACACCAAATACTCGTTTTGTATCCTTCCTTGCTGATTTTTGAGTTGCCTTAAATTTTTTCCCAATCTATTGGACATCTAAATGCTTTGAAAAATATAGAATAATCATGATATATCCCACTAGCAAGATAATACACATGTTTGTATTGTGCTCCATTCACTTCATCATACACTCACATGCTATTCCAAGACAAGTGTTGTTGAATATCGATGACTATTCAAGAACATTAATGTCATTGTTGGACTCGAAAAAAACTAAAAAAAATGCATTCCAAAACCATATATCATTTGACACCACTGCTTTTAGTATTATCACATCCAATGCATACAATCAATGCTTCCTGGCACTACAAGAAAGTCATGTATGTATATATGTGTCACATACAATTAGCGGATGTCATTGAACATAGGTTTATGTAAATATCATTTATCATAAATCTTAACGAAACCTTTATAAAACTTATAAAAACTTTCACGTGCAGTCTGCGAAGACATATTCAAATACTCATCCCATAAATCGGAGGCATCGTTAGATGTTGTTTGACAAATTGTTGTTGCAGTCTTTTGTTTACGAGCATACCAGGAAGCAAGATTAGAGCCAAGATAAATGGCATATCCCCCTGTGGATCGACAGTCATCCGGGCAACTTGCCTAATCAGCATCAGAGAAGGTTGTCAAACGAGTGTAGGTTGCATCTGTATAGGCATGCAAAAGTGTGGCAGAGTCATGCTTGATCAAAAATCCATGAGAAATAGTTCCTTGAAGATATTTTAAAATACGCTTGACAGCTGACCAATGGTTTTTAGTTGGAGAATTCATGAATTTGCTGGCCTTGTTAACAGCAAAAGTAAGATCTGGATGTGATAGGGTCACATACTAAAGAGTTTCGACAATTTGGCGATATTTAACTGGATTATCAAACTCTGGACTGTCACCAAGAGATTGATTTGTAGTTGTGGTGATCGGGTTTAGAACTGGTTTGGCATGAGATAATCCTGATCGCTGTAATATTTCAAGAATGTACTTCTTTTGAGATAGAAGAAGATCATGCCCTTGTTTGACAATTTCAATCCCTAAAAAATACGATAGAGGACCCTTATCTTGAAGTGCAAAAGTATGGCTAAGAGTATGAACGACATTCTCGATAGCACTGGAACTATTTCCCATAAGAATAATATCATCCACGTATACCAACATGTATACAAGGATACCCTTGGAAGAGTAAATAAACAATGATGGATCGGTCTTGGATGCATGAAAACCAAGGGTTTGTAGGGCAGTAGAGAGCCAGTGAAACCATACGCGTGGAAATTGCTTTAATCCATAAAGGGATTTATGAAGGAGGCATACATGGTCTAGTTTAGCAGGATCAACAAAATCCTCTAGTCGACACAGATAAAAAATTTCATGAAAGTCACCATGCAGAAAAGCATTTTGTATATCAAGATGGTGTAGTTGCCACTGTTGTGTGACAGTGAGAGATAAATGACACAAATGGTAGTTGAATTTACCACGGGACTAAAAGTTTCTTGATAATTGATCCCATGTTGTTGTCAAAACCCCTTGGCAACCAGACGTGATTTATACCTTATTAACTTCCATGTTTGATCTCGTTTGAGTTTGTAAACCCATTTGCAAACAATGATATTGGAATTAGGTGGAAGTGGTACTAGTGTCCAGTTTCCATTTTGAACTAGAGTTGAGTATTTGTCAACCATGGCAGATTTCCATTTTAGATCAGCGTGAGCAACTTTGAAGGTAGCATGTTTGGTTTCAATAGTGGAATGGGTGTGATTTGTAGTTGTGTGGAATTTTGGATTTGGTTTAGGATTAGGGCGTAGGTTTGACGGACGAGAATGAGGAGGTGGGGAACTGGGTAAAGTGGAGTCTGTATGAAAGGTGGTTGATATGTGTGAAGCAAAGGTGGCCTTGGAGGAGGTGTTGACGGATCCAAGGATGGGGCGGTCTCAGTGTGGGTAGATGGTTGTTGTGTCAATGTAGGCGGGGTTATGGTATTTGGGTTATCCGTATTGAGTGGTGGTGTAGGCTAAGATGAGACATAAGGGTTATATGTTGGTATGGGTGGTGTGGGAGAAGGCATAATGTGGTATGGGAAAGATTGCTCATGGAAGCGGACATGTCTAGCAATGTAGATTTTTTCAGACTGAGGGTCATAACAGTGATACCCGTGGTGAGAAATGCTATAGCCAAAAAACACACAAGGTATGGATCTGAAATCCATTTTATGTCTGTTGTAAGGACAAAGATGTGGATAACATATACAACCAAAAACCCAAAGAACTGAGAAATTTGGGGTATGTTTAAAAACGATTTCGAAGGGAGAGGTGTTGGAGTTTGATCAAGATGGCATACGGTTGATAAGATAGACAGTCGTATCAAAATCAAAATGCCAAAAATGTTGTGGGGCATGACATTGAGCAATCAAAGTGAGACCAATTTCAACCACATGATGGTGACGACGCTCAAGAAAACTGTTTTGTTCACTTGTGTGTGGACATGAGAGCTGATGAGTTATACCAAGCTGTGAAAAAAACTAAGAATGATTACTGAATTCTCCCCCCAGTCAGTTTGAATATATTTGATTTGAGTTTGGAATTGGCATTCAACTGTAACCATGAATGATTTGAATGTGTCATAAACATCAGATTTAGATTTTAAAGGAAAGAACCACATGTATCTTGAAAAATGATCAACACATAACAAGAAATATCGATGACTATCAAAAGAACTAACAGGGGAAAGTCCCCAAACATCACAAAACAATAGATCTAAAAGGCTATACTTTTATAAAAAGAAGGTAACAAATGAAGTGTTTATAACTTTCCTATAGAATAGGAATCACAACTAGAAACATTAAAAGTATATGATAAAGGTAAATGATATTTAGAGAGAATTGACTTCAATAACTGAGAATGAGGATGTCCCAAATGTTGATGCCAAGTGATGGAAGAAGCATGGGTAGCAGAGAAAGCAACTTTGGAAACAGGTTCTATCTGCGGAAGCTAAAAGGAGTAAAGACCGCCATTACTTGGACCCATGAGGAGGATAGTGTGAGTAACTTCGTCCTTCATGGTAAAGAAAGAAGAGTGAGATTTAAAATAGATATTGTTGTCTTGACAAAAAAAATTTGAACATAGAGAAGATTTTGTTTAATTTCTGGAACATGAAGAATATTTTTGAGAGAAAAAGATATATTCGGATAGTAAAGTTTGGAAGAACCAATATGAATGATGGGTAAACCTTTACCGCTTCCAACGTAGATGTTATCTTCGCCATGATACGCTTCATACTAAAAAAACTCGATAGATCTGGAGCAACATGATGACTGGAACTATTGCCTGGCAGCCAAGAATTGGATGTATGTGATCGAAAATCAGCAAAGTTTGTAATGGGCTGAGGTTTTGTGCATATGGTTGATGGGTCACGGTATATGGTTGATGGGTCACGGTTAGGGCATTAAGACGGGACATGACCAATAACACATAGTGTTGCAAGTGCCATATATTGTGTTTTGGTTGGATATCCAACTGAATTGAGCTCGAGTGCCTCCTCCCCCTCCTTTTTTGTCGATTACCCAACGCACGACTTGACTTGTTATTGAAATTACGTTCTTGATTATTACCTAATCTCTATGTAAAGTGTGCTTGAGTCATTGGTGGATTTCCCAGTGGTTGTAGTTGAAACCCCAATTGTTGGGCAAGTTGTGGAATGGCGTGAAGGGTATCAGTGGGTGCTAAGGTAGATGTATGAGGGGAGGAGGTAGCCAAAAAGGATTGAGCTGGTGGTACATCGGTGGATGTTTTCTTGACCATGAAGTCATGATCAGCCAATAGAGAATAGTGGATTTTAGTCCATTGTATCCATCCTGTAGGCCTGAGATAACAAGCATAACAATATCTTTTTCCTTGGTAGGTTCACCGATGTTGGCTAAAGCATCGGAGTATTCTTGAGCACGAGTCAAATATGCAGAAGAAGATTCATCACCTTTCATTGATATTTTTAAGAGTTGTGTTTTAAGTATGTATTCTCGTGAGGAGGTGTGGGGAGTGTAGGTAGGTTCAAGAGATAGCCAAAGTTCACGAGAGGTATTGCCCTGGACATGATGGAACGATGCTTCAAAGATAGTAGATAAGATTAGCATTCGGACGTGAGCATCGTTGGTAACCCATGCTTCATTTTCTGGATTTGGTTGAGTAGCAGTAACTTCTTGACCATCTTTACCTGATGTGGTAGTGGAAACAATTATGGTCGGAGGACATGGGATTGTGTTGTCAACATAGAAAAACAAGTTGTTTGTAATCAGGAACGGTTGTAGCATCGTCTTCCAATACCCATAATTTGTAGGAGACAGAGTGAAACCAAACTTGTGTGAATTGTGGGATGTTTTCTCGGTTGTAAGAAATGCAGTAATAGGTGTCATGTGTGGCTATTATCTAAAAAAGAAGAAGAAGAAAAAAGATGAAGAGAGGGAGATCGACTGAGTTGTGGCAGCAATATGAGAATTAGGGTTAGGCTCTGATACTAAGTGAAACTTGGTAATTGTATTGGTTATGATAAGTCGCGATTACAATATATATATATATATATATATATATATATATATATATATATATATATATATATATATATATATATATATATATATACACTCTAAACCTTCTAATTATATATCGACTAATATTCTCAAATCCCATTTTGTTTGGAAAAATGGAAACATTCTCTATATATCATCAACAAACGAATAATTGTTTGCTTATCTGGATCCGTTGTTGAAACTAGTACGCTTCATATATGACATTCTCGACAAAGTAGTCATGTACGTACCGAGTGTATGGAACTTCACGATTTCTATGTAAATAAGATTTTCTCATTCTCCTACGTGAATTTTCAGTTTTATCAACCAAAATATCGGTTTTCTTTACCATTGTTGCAACAAAGATTGTTGCCTTCTTTGCGCAATCATCTGATGAAGAAGACCGAAGATAACGGAGAAAATGATGACATTTGTATGTGATAATATATTTAAAATATTGAAGGCGAAATGAATAGAATGTTAAAATAAAATGATAGTTAGAGGGTGTTTGGGATTACTTTTTAGCTTCAAAAGTTCTTTTTGTAAAAGGACTTTTGCTAAAAGAAGTTTTTTAAATTATGTTTGGATTAGCTTTTGAGAGGCAAAAATGATATTTATTGTTGTTGAGTGGAGAGAGTGTTTAATGATTGGTAAGTTTAAAGGTATTAATTGTTTAATGATTGGTAAGTTTAAAGGTATTAATGTAATTTACTTTCTATTTATTTCAAAAGTCACAAAAAGATATTAATGTAATTTACTTTCTATTTATTTCAAAAGTCAGTTTACATGACTTTTGAAAGAGAAAAATTTTGTTCTTTGCCAAAAGTCACTTCAAAAGATATTTTATAACTTCCCAAATAACTTTTAGATTTTTTTGAGTTTTTGTAAAAATAAAAAGTCTAAAAGTTGTTTAAAAAGCAATGTCAAACACCCACTTAATTATGTATTTACAGGAGAAAGGGGAATTAGCAACAAAATGTTCTTTGCTAACATAAATCTATTGAAATAGAACATGTTCCATATCGTTAATACTCATATTCCATATCAATATCATTAACATACCGATGCACGTCAATTCACCATAGAGGTGATTAATATATTTTTAATTTAATTTTGAACTTAAATTGTAATTAATTAATTCAGATTTTGGGTTATAACAATATACTGTCAATAAGAGCTTACAGATACCACTTCATTTTACAGATTTTTGGTTAACATAATTCACTCCATATTCTAATTTCTTATTCATGTTTTTCCTTTGCTTCATCGTGAAGACATTTTATTTAAATATTTTATTCAAGTTTATATTTGACTGATAGTTGTATCCTCTCATATCAGAAAAAAAATATGTCTTTTAGACATCGCATATTGTTGAATGCTACTATCATACAAAAATTCGTTTTTCTTAGTTGGAATCTTAAGTTCGTCTGCTATTTGTATCTGTTTATGCATCATTATCTATATTATTTGTTTGTGTTTTATGTATTTTCTTTATTCGTTGCCTTTACCTCTTTTTGTGCAACTTTTTGAAAAGCTTAAATCCCGTAGGAATCTTATCCCCTTAATTTAATCTCCTACACAACTAACGTGCAAATGTTTAAAAGATGGCAAATGATGCAATGCAAAATTCATAAAATGCAAACTTTATTAATGACTAGAGGTGATAATTTACCAATACATAAGAAATATATGTATGTGAAATGGATCAAGTCATAGAAAATATCATGAAAGTGGTAGGAAAGTAGGAGACTACCATTTTAAACATTTTATGTAAAACTTACCCAAGTGATAAACTTATCCTTTTTAGCATTTCATATACAATTTTTTTTATCTTTTTTATGGAACATACATAAAATATAAAATAGTCAGTTTGTTATATTGAATTATTATTATTATTTTTTTTTTATATCTTTTCATCTTTTTATGAAAATAAATTTTACTTTAACTTTGTTGATCTAAAAAAATCTTGAACCCATATAATATTCTACAAACCGCGGAACTATTTAATAATAAAAATGGCAAAATTGTACGTGAAGTTGCTTTATTAGTATGTTGTTGATTAATTTATTAATTTATCAACTTATCATTGTTTAGTATTACACATTTTTATATCTTTTATGTAACATAAAAATAGCCAACAATAGTTAGTTGGTTACATTGAATTATTATAGTATTTACGATAATGAGGGACGAGAGTAACCTTCGCATACATTTTGTCATCTTTTTATGTAACATATAAACGGGATATTAAACAATATTTAGTTTGTTACGTTGCATTGTTATATTTGCGATAACAAGGGACGAGAGTAACTTCACATCAACTTTTGTTGATCCAGAATTTTTTTTTTTCTCAGACACAATACCTTGCAAACCACATGAGCTGTTATTTTTATGTAACATACATAAGTATTAAACAATAGTTAGTGTGTTACATTGAAATGTTATACTTTCAATTACAACAAACAAAAGTAAATTTCATATCAACTTTGTTGACCTAAAAAAACATTGGACTAACATAATCTCCTGCAAACAATGTGAGTTGTTCTATAATAAAAATGGAAAAATTGCATGTGAAGTTGATCGGGGTAAACGTTATTGTAATATTATTTACTCTAATAAATAAAAATCATTTGTCACTTGTAGTACTCTCATTCATTATATCACATTTCATTTTGTAGTAAATTTAGATTAAATTATATCCATATGTCTTTTTGTGAGTTCTTTTTTTTTTTTTTTTTCTAATTTATTAAATTTCATATCATATTTAAATATGGTAAAAGTAATAATAATAAATGCATATCAATTTTCATTAATGCAACTTTTCTTATAATTTCTAAATTTCTAAGTTGAATCTAATTATTTTAATTGTTTATTTATTTAAATTATTTGTTTAAATTTAAAAGAGAAATGAGCATTTCAATTTTAATAGTTAAATATTTTTGCTCTCTTTTTCTTTATAAATTCAAACTTTCTAAATATTTAGATTTTTATATTTATTTTTATTTTTTTGAAAAAATCCATGTTTTTTTATATCTGTATAGTACATGGGTCTCATTGATTAATTTATTGATTTATCAACTTATCATTTTTTAGTATTTTATATACATTTTCTTTTTATGTTTTCATGTAGCATACAAAAATAATTAAATTGTTATATTAAATTGTTATTTTTTACGACAAGGAGAGACGAGATTAAATTTCACATCAACTTTGTTGATCCAAAAAGCCCTAGACCCATACAATACCCCGCAAACAAGATGAGATGTTTTATTATAAAATCATGTGTATTTGATCATTCTAAACCTGATCATAGAGTTGTTGATTAATTTGTTGATTCATCATTTTAATTATGTTAATGACTTTATTAAAATATAAGGTGATTAATTATTGATGCACATGATGCATATATCGATGATTATTGGGGCATTTAGCTTCATTATTATCACCGACCAACACTATTCATTCTTGTTTATGATTATTGGCATAATAAAATGGAATAAAACATGTTGATTTTATATTTTATATTCATTTGATATGTATTTGATTACTACCAATATGACAATTATAATTTTTGTCCAACCAAAAAAATGGAACAACTTAAGAATGTGTAAAATACATAAATAAAAAAAAAACCTCACCCTCTATATAAAAAAATAACCCGACAGAGATTGTTAGTCAAAACAAATATGAATATTTTATAATTCATACTGTTTTCAACATAGCATAGAATATGATTAATGTCAACAAGACAAAAATTAATTTTTTTTATTACATCCAACTAGATGAAACAAGTGGAAAGAAACGTTTTCTTGCATAAAGAAAAAAATGCCCTCCATATTGAAAATAACCTTAGAATATGATGGTCAATAAGATAAACTAATGATTTTTTGTCAAACCCAAAATAAAACAATGTGAGACAAAAACTCATGTGAAAGACATAAATACCAACTTCATCCTCATCATCATACCTTTAAAAACAAGGCTAATGCCAAAAATGGGTAATGAACTAGTTTGTTTTTCATAAAACACCATTATTAAAATAATAATAATAATAATAATAATAATAATAATAATAATAATAATAATAATAATAATAATAATAAAAGTTGTATGAGAAGGTAAGCAATTGGGAACTTTGCGTTCACAATATACCTTTATTTTTTAATAATATTTTATGAAAAAAAAAAATAGTTCATCAACCATTTATGACGTTAACAAGTTGAATCATCCCTTTACTTAATTGCGGAAGCATATTTATGAAAATTACATAAATAAATATAGAAAACAAAAGCATTAAAGATTTAACGTGTTTAACAAAATATCAACTCGCAAGAAGAAGATATTAATATTCTCTTGAGATTTACATTTACATGAATCTTTGGGAACCCAAATCCAATAGTGTACGGAAAAACACATGAGGGTACACCGGAGGCTCCTCTGCAAGCGCCTACAACATTTCACAAATGTTAAAATTACCAAAACACCCTTTCAAAAATTCAATAAACACAAAATAAGTTGGAAATAATAAATACCTGATGAATCAAGACAGTTGAAGGCGTCATTCCGGGCACAGTATTCACTTCAATAACTAAAACCTGCAGTCATAAGTCATAACATAAGTTGCATGCATTTAGATCTTAAAATGATAACCTAAGCCCAAGGGTAAATAGGTAAATTTACCTCGCCATTATCAACATTAACAAATGCATCAATACGAGAAAATCCTTCAAGCTCCAGGGTGTTGGCTATTAGCTCAATGCGTTCTTTACATTTCATCAATGCCTCGGTGCTAATTCATGAGTAATTAAATAAAACAAGAAAATGGTAAAGAAAAAGAAATTCCAAAAAGACAACTTTAATGGTAACTCAGTTGTAGAAAATGAAAAAAAAAAAAAAAAAAAAAAAGCTCTTGTAAAGTTGTACTTCCACCGTTTTATTGATTTTAGCAACTTGACTATTTTCTAAAGTGATTAAACCTTTATATTTTTTGCTTTTTAAAAAAACCATTTTTCCCATGACAAAGTACAACAAAGCTCTCTTTCAAAAAAAAAAAAATACCACAAAGCATACGTTATCCACTGAATTAATATATAATAATCACAAATTATAATGATTCAGTGGCTAAATTGATAAAATGGTAAAAGTAGTTTATTTTGACTTTATCAAAAAAGGTTTTTCAAGTAGTGAATATATATATATATATATATATATATATATATATATATATATATATATATATATATATATATATATATATATATATATATATATATATATATAAAAGTTAATCTCATAAAAGACCTTATATTTTGTGTTTTTTTTCAGATTAAACCTCAACTTTATTTTTTGCCTGAAAAAGACCTTGTATTTTTTCATTTTTCCGAAGAAACCCTCAACTTTGTATTTTTTTCCAAAAAAAACCCTCACTTCTAACCGCATCCAAATAAACCCTCAACTTTTTTATTTTTTCTGGAAAAAACCCTCACATTTTACAATTTTTTTTTGGAAAAAAATGACTAAAAGGGTCAAATCGGAAAAAATGAAAAAAATACAGGAAAATAAAATAAATTTGAGGTTTAATCCGGATAAAAATACAGAATATAAGGTTTTTTATGAGATTAACCCAAAAAATATATAGAAAATAGTCAAGTGGCTAAATGAATAAAATGGTAAAAGTACATTGTATAAGAATTTTGTCGAAATTTTATTTATAGAAATTAGTTTCGAGTATATTTAGCACATAATATGAGTTATCAAAAAGAAAATAACAAATAAATAGTATATTATATAATATATAAGTAACCTCATTATTGAGAGTGGGGGTGGGGTAAGATTAATCCCTGTTCCACCTGCAATGAATTAATTGCTTGATACATTAAAAGATACGAAAGTAAATTCAACTTCTTGCTTTTCCTTTTATGAAAAGTGAAATTACATCTTTGACCTTTGCTTTCAGTACCTTGAAATTTCTCTTCAAGTGATAAAATGTCACCACTTTCTTTAACAGTGACACTAGGCATTAAAGAACGCATGGAGCCTCGTTTCCCAATTACTCCAACTGTTATTTCAACCCATCGACTTTTTCCTTTCCATAAAAGCCCTTCGTTTTTGGTTTTTGATTTGGGTATAATTGTAATTTCATCCGTTTCAATAAAAGGTTCAAAGATTAAAAACTCGGGTGGAGGAACTGGCATCTCAATCACACCATGTGCCTATCAAAAGTTAATAACAAACATTCATAAATTATAACCATTTCAATAAAATGCATTTTTTTTATTTTGGAAACTTATATGATATTTTAATGTACCTTATTCAAACTATTTGGAGGAATTCGAGGAAGACAATCTTCTAATGCTTTTACATAAACACCAAGGTCACTAGCACAGCTGAGTATTCAAAAGAAAAAAAAAAAAAAAAAAGTTTATTATAGTATCCTACTTTCATTTCTTCCAATTACACTATCGTAATTTGCAAAATAGAGCCAATTATAGCAAATTTTCAACTGCTATAATAGGGTAGATATTTCAACATACAATATGCTCTAATAACATAAATTTGAAAGTACAATGGTAGTATAAAATTTAAATATGCAGTTTTTTCAAAGTACAATAATATCTTTGGAAGTATTTTAGTAAAAAAAAAAAAGAAAGGTTAATATCATAAAAGACTTTATATATTATGTTTTTTTTTCAGGATTAAACCTCAATTTTATTTTTTTCTTGAAAAATACCTTATATTTTTCCTTTTTTTTTGGATTGGTCCTTTTAGCAATTTTTTTAGGGTTAATCTCATAAAAGACTTTATATTTTGTGTTTTTTCCAGATTAAACCTCAATTTTTTTTCCTGAAAAAGACCTTGTATTTTTTTCATTTTTTCCAAAAATAACCCTCAACCTTCTGACTCTTTCTGGAAAAGTCCTAAAACTTTTTAGTTTTTTCCGAAAAAAACCATCACATTTTACAAGTTTTTTCGGAAAAAAAAAAAGACTACAAGGGCCAGATCGAAAAAATGAAAAAATCCAAGGTCTTTTTCAGGAAAAAAAAAATAATAATAATAAATTTGAGGTTTTTCATCCAGAAAAAACACAAAATACAAGCTCTTTCATGAGATTAACCCTTTTTTTCGATTTGGCCCTTTTAGGAGTTTTTTTTTTATGAAAAAAAACTTGTCAAATATGAGGCCTTTCTCGGAAAAAAAAAAAAAAAAAAGTTAAGGATTTTTTTTCCCGAAAAAATAAAAAATACAAAGTCTTTTTCAGGAAACAAAAACAAAGTGGAGGCTAAAATTCGAAAAAACAACAACAACAACAATATATGATGTCTTTTATGCTATAAAATATAATGAAGAAATAAAAGAAAGTGAAAGTAGGTTGCTATTTGTTGCATTTTATATTTTATAGTTACCAGATTCTTGCAACTCCAGTGGAGCATCCATCTCTTGCTGGTTTAATACACAAAGTTTCACATTTCAGCTTTGATGTCACTTCACCCCAAACATCAAAACAAGATGAATTCAAAAGATCTTCTTTTCTCCTAACATCTTTATTTATTGTAAGAACCCCAAAGCTAGTAAGCTGTTCACAAAACATCAGGACGAGGGTATTTACGTCTTTTCCACATACAAGACAAAAAAAAAATTACAATTTTGTCTGTGAACTTTGACATACATGATTAACTGAGAGAGAAGTTGCAACTTTGTCCATACATATCTTTGAAGCTGAAAATCCAGGACCTGTATAAATAAATGGATTCAACTGAATAAAAAATTAAAAATATAACTTTTTTTTTCTTTTTTAATAATATTGGTTAAAAATATTAAATGCCACCTGTGTAAGGTACTTTTTCAGCTTCCAGCAATGACTGAAGTGTTCCATCTTCACCTATGCCTCCATGCACTGTTGTCCATGTCAATGAAAATCAAATTGTGGAAATAGCAATGTACTTACATTTATTTGTTTATTATATTTATAGCATCTTAATTTTGGTTTTTTATTTTTTTTCCTATTACATCATATTTTCAGTTTTAATCTCATAAAAGACCTTATAGTTTGTGTTTTTCTCCGATTAAACCTCAAATTTGTTTTTTGCCTGAAAAAGACCTTGTATTTTTTTTCATTTTTTCCGATCCGGCCCTTTTTAGTTTTTTTTTTCCAAAAAATAAAATTGTAAAAAGTGAGGGTTTTTTCGAGAAGGGTTAATCTCATAAAAGAGCTTATATTTTGTGTTTTTTTTAGGAATAAACCTCAACTTTAACTTTTTATCTAAAAAATACCTTGTATTTTTTTTTCCGAAAAAAACCCTCAACTTTGTCTATTTTTCCGAAAACCCCCTCAACCTTCTAACTGCTTTCAAATAAACCCTCAACTTTTTTAGTTTACTCGAAAAAACTCTCACATTTTACAGTTTTTTTTTTGGAAAAAGGACTAAAAGGGCCAGATCGGTAAAAATGAAAAAAATACAAAGTCTTCTTCAGGCAAAAATTAAATTTTAGGTTTAATCCAGAGAAAATACAAAATATAAGGTCTTTTATGAGATTAACCCTTTCGAGAAAAACAAAAAAATTTGAGAGTTTATTTCGAAGCAGTTAGAAGGTTGAGGGTTTTTTTCAGAAAAAAAAAAAAAAAAAAAAAAAAAAAAAAACAAAGTTGAGGGTTTTTCGGAAAAAATGAAAAAGTACAAGGTCTTTTTTGAGATTTAATCCAGAAAAAACACAAAATATAAGGTCTTTTATGAGATTAAAACCCTTTTTTTTTTCTTATTAAAAAAAACATTGTACTTTGAAAAATCTACTCAGTTACAACATCAAACTTTCAATCTTTTTCTTGTTAGAGCATTGTACTTTGAAATTTTGATCCAATTATCCATTTATAAGTATATGACAAATTACTTATATCTAACTTGATTTATCTAAAACTTTCCACATATTTATTAATTTCAAAGTTATATATTATGAATTATCCCAAAAGAATTTATCAAGGGGTGAAAAATATGCAAACCTGCAATGAAAACAGTTGCTTGAACTTTTTTGGCTAACTTTATCCATTTATTTAGTGTGAATTTGATTGGTTGTTGATCTGATATATCAAAACCTGTGAACCAATTGTGTTTCTTTAAACCATTTTCTATTTCATCCATCACTTTTTTTCTCAATTTGGAAGTCAATTCAGCACGTGTAGGGTCAAGTGCCTCTGTGCATGCATCAAGAACTTCTTCTGTTGTATGTCTCAGAACAAGAGAGTAACTATATGGGATAAAAAACAAAACCATTTTATTTCTAAAAACATGAAACATTGTTGCATAATTAACTTTTTAATAACAAGAATTAGCTTTAGAGTGCATTGATTTGTATTTTATGAGACATAAAAATGTGTTATATAATATCAAACTACACTTACGGTAATGACCAAACTGCCCTTGAGCCAACATCAGTCGCCTCTGGTGAATCATCATTTCCAGGAGCAAGCAAACAAGGAGTTACTTCAAGCTGAAAAGTGAAAACAATCCAAAATTATTTAATTATATTATGTGGGGCTTAAAAGTGTTTATGTTTTTAAAGCTTAAACCATGAAATAAGAGGTGTAAAGAAGAAAGCTCACATCACCAGATACTTGAAGATTGAGCCAAACATTAGTCCCACTCATAAGGGACACCTGGCGTTCAGAAGTATCTCCACCAAATATTACAAACACCTTTTGTAAACCTTCATGTTTTGAAGGATTTGATGTTCTTGATGATGATTTATTACAAAATGAAGCAAGATTTGGGAACTGAATACAAGCATGCTGAATGATTGTTCTTAGGATATTGGAGTGTGAAAATCCAACCTAGAAAACAACAAAATTTCTATGTTATTAGAAGCATAGTGAAAGAAAATTTGAACAACAAAAAATAGTTACCTTTGAAGCTTGTTGAAATAGGAAACTTGTTTGCTCCATTCCACTAATCTAAAAAAAAAAACAATGATATGTTAATATAATAGAGCAAAAAGTACACTAGTTATAAAAAGGAATAAATAAAATTACTACCAAGTTAATATCAGTAAATATAACAGTTCCTGATTCTGTTTTCCCAAAATCATTTGCTTCTGATGCTGACATGGCAGCAGAAGGAGGTAAAAACCAACCATCAATTCTTGCAAAATCCCTTAAACCAAGCTTTTTGAATAAAATAGAAGCCCCTTCTCGAATTTTGTTAATTACATCTAATGGAAAACGAGGTGGAGTGTGATAAACAACCTGAAAAAAGAAAAAAAAAAAAAAAAAAAAAAAAGTATAATTTGGTGTAATTTAAATTTACCCTTTTGTGTTAAAAAGAATTAGTACCTGTTGAGTGGGAAGATACTTCCTCCTGTAGTTAAATATTGCATCTTTCTCACTTATGTCACCACTGTTGCTTGTTTGAAGCTCCACCTGATTAGAAATTATGTTATAAATGAATATGGGACCCACAAAATGGAGAATGAAGAGAAACATATAAAAATATCAGGAGTTTAGATGTTAATTATTACCTCAGTTGGAAGAAAAACAACTGGTTGTTGGATAGAATCAGAACCAACATCAAGAACAATAGCTGTAAACTCTTTTCCTCCTCCAAGAAAAATTTCAACTATAACCTTATCATCAATCCCCTTAAAAGTAAAAGAAATAAAAACTTAAGGAATAAGTTTTAACTTAAAGAGAAATGAAAGAGAAACCATGGTGTAAAAGATGAAAAGAACCTCAGACATGATTTCTCTAACTTTGGTTAGAGAATCATCAACACCATATGCAACTGTAACTCCAATACTTGATCCTGCTCTTGTTGGTTTCACCTGAGTAAACAAATATTGATCTCTTGTATGTGAAAAAGACATAAATGCCCTCCTTGTATTAAAAAATAAAGTGAAGGGGTAATAGATATATACCACAACTTTCCCTGAGTTAGCATCTAGTTGATTGTTGGAAAACCATCTTGATAAACCAGATTCATCCAATTCATTTCCCTGAAATAGATTTCTAAACAATTAACACAAACAAAAAAAAATGTTTTCATAATATCTTAAGTGAAAACATTGGATTCTTTTCTTCCATATGGAGTGGAGGTTATGAAGCTATAAACATATGACTTGAAATATAGTTTATGGGAAGTGTTTTGACTTTTGACTATTGGTCAAATGTGTAAGATATTCTTAATATAGAGAAAGTAATGAAGTTTTGAGAAAGCTAATAATGATTATTGAATTCAAGGAAAAATACCTGAAGTACAAAATTGGGAACTGTTATGAATCCTTGTCTCTTAAGCTCCAAGGAAGCATCATACTGCAAATGAAAATGGAACAAAAAAAAATAAAAAGTGAGCACTAATCATCATAATATATAAGTTCATTTATTTATATTATTTGTGCTTTCAATTTTCTTTTCTTGTTAAGACTTAAGACATTGTACTTTGAAAAACTCAATCTAATTATACCATGGTACTTTTACTTTTTTCTTATTTAGACATTATACTTTAATAGTAAAAAATATGCTATAATTGGATAGCTTTTTCAAAGTAAAATGGTATAATAGTAAAAAAAAAAAAATGAAAGTACATTGAAAAATAATCTTACCTTGTCAAATGCAGTTCGACATTCTTTTGATCTTGTGCCAATAAATGGAACATTTGATTTTTCTAGAAGCTCCTGAAGAGTTGATAAAGAGCAAAATATAATTATAAGTTTATAACCACAAAAAAAAAATGATTCCAAATATTTATATGATAAAACATTTAGCAACAATGGTTTTAACTTTTAACCTGAATGCCTCCATCTTCACCAAATCGACCATGTATAACAGGGAAAACTATGTCCACATAAGCAGCCAGGTGTTCTGCAAAGTCAGTTAAAGTCTCGAATCCTTGTGCCAGACTGGCAATTTTTAAAAAATAAAAAATGAAAATTTAAGGTTAGTTATCTTATGTTAATAGTTAATACAATCCTGTTTTTGTAACATATATAAGTTCCTTACTTGATTAATTATTTAAGATAAGATATTTCTAGTTTCCATATTGAGCTCTAAGTTAGTTGTGTAATGTGTTGTTTGATGTAAATTTTTAGAATTATATTGTGAAACTTTATCAAAATATCTTCTTCATGATTTATATTTTTATTGTTGTGTTATGAAACTTTAGTGTACCCTAAAGAATGAAATTTGAAAGAGAGAAATTAGAATTCTCACTGACAATTTATTTACCTCTCAAGTTTGAAGTCAAAATCAGCAGGAGTATTTGAATAAACCTGAAAAATAGAAAATAGATTGAGAACAAAAGGGTTAAATGAATTAACAATTTCATTTTTCTTTTTAGCTTAAAAAAGAATGTAGGTGACTCTATATGATGATGAAGCAATAAACTAACGACAGGAATTTGTTAGAAATTGTACTTTTACAAAGGGTTAAAATGCATATTTATACAACATGTCACTTTTTTGCCAATTTATTCAACAAAATTGTTTTTATACGAATTATGCAACAAGAATTCATTTTAGGAGCAAAATTCGTGTCAGTTGCATAGATTGTTAAGAAAAGAGTAAATTTGTTGCATAAAATACAACATTAAAGCTAAAGTTATGTATTTACACATTGCAATCATTGCTACTTATTAAAGCTTTTCATTTTGGTCCACAAGATTCCATTAAGTTGTCGTTATTCGAGGGCATTTTAGGCATTTTATTATCAGTCAAACAAGTAAAATAAACTGTCAAACCTGGGCAGATGATATTGCATATGCATTGAGATTTGGATCAATGTAATAGCAGCTAACATGAAGGTCATCCCCCTGATACAAACAAAACACACAAAATTTGAGTATGTATGTATATGTATAATGTATTTATATGTGTGTTTGAAAGATTTGTAAAGAATTACATTTACTAAATTAAATTAGCACATGAATGGACACATGTCATGTTTTTAAAGCTGCTTGCAAGTGTAGTATGAAACAAATTAATAAAAGAAAAGAAACATACATACATAAATTCTACAAGTCATATCATAGATGAGTGCATATTAAAAGAAATGAAGACAACCCTTGTTTTTATTGACTTTTTACAATATAACTTCATCAGTAATAGACTAACAGATATTTTATTGAAAAAGTCTAAAACTTTAAATAAGTTTGATGTAAAAAAAATTATATTTTAATATACATAATGAATTAATGTCAATTTAATTTATGATATTACATCACAAGATACAAATAGTACATACAGAATATTATTATACAAATAAGAAACTAAAAATGCATAAATTCAAAGTTGAAGGACTAATTTGTACAAAGGAAACTTTAACACCAAATTTGATGTTACTAAATAGTATAGCAGAGTCTAGGTTCAAAGTCAACTGGCATGAAGCTATCCAAGTTTTTTAAAACCCAACTTCATGCATCATTTAAATTCAATTTGAAGTTTCATTTTACCCCCTTGGTTTTACATAAAGCTTTCCAATCATACCCCTTCTTTTTTCAGTTTCTGTTATATACCCTTACTCATTTCAATATATTAAACTTAATCAACTATAAACACATAATAAAAAATATGTATTATGTTTAGTATTTTACCCCCTTGGTTTTACATAAAGCTTTCCAATTATACCCCTTCCTTTTTTAGTCAGTTTTTTTGGTATCTTTTTTCCGTATCGTGTGCTCAAAGAAATCTAAGAACATGTGTTTTGGTTAGCCTATTGATCACATGTGTTAATCCATTTTTATGGATGTAACTACCCTCAACTTTTCTTAAGTCATTATGCCTTTGTATTAGAGTAGTTATCTTATTCCTCCAAAAGTATCAAAGATTCTAGCTCATCCTAATGGTAATAGGAGAAAAGTATGCATAGGAAATGTTTGTGATATACAACAATGAGATTTTGAAGTCTTGTTTATCCTTCCATTATGAAAGACATTGTTGGATGTAAATTGGTCAGATCTTAGAGCTTGTCTAGTAACTAAGGATAACTCTCATATGAGAGCACATAATCATTCCTATATATTTTTTCTGTAATAAGAAGCATGGGAATCAAACTAGTCTTGTATTCATATACATACCCCCATTGATATAGAAGAATGTAGATTTGAAGTTATTCATTCAATAATAATTTTAGATGAAAGGTCTAGGAAGTCTCAAATGCTTCCTAGGTATTGTGGTGGTTGAATGTCAAAAGGGAATATTCATGTATCATAAAAAAGAAATATCCTTGACAATAGAGCAACTGATTTCCAAATGGTTTCTGATATTAAGATTTGTCTGTTTCCTTAATATATTGAGCCATGGCATGAACTGCGTGTAAACACAAGAGTTGGAAGATTCCATGGCAAGATTTATCTGTAAGAATCTGATAGTTCATGAGCATAAAAGCATATGGCGGTTGACAAGGAACGCAGTAAATTTTCAATCGTTGCAGTTACGGGAAATCATAGAAAGTAATTTGAACTCTGAAATGAGAAACACAGATTCACTAATTGAGCTGATTGAATTACTTTACCAATATTCATACCTGAATATGATCAAGCACTGATCTCGCGGAATTAAGCGAAATCCCTCGCTCAGCAGATGGGCCTCCGCAAATTAACCCGACTTTTAAAACCCTCGGTTTTTCTCTCTTCTTCTCACCAACTCCCTCCACTTCCCGATCATCAATGGCTACCACTTCACTGCTCGAATGAACAACTCCAATTCCACGAAACCTATTTTGTCCTGAACTCATCCTATTGACAGCTACACTGGCAGGTAAGATAATATCCGGGGACTGAATTCTGGGGAAGATAGAAGAAGAATCAAATCGAGGTTTACTTGAGAGAGTAGAAGAAGTACGCATTTGGAGTGAGAGAAGTTATGTTTCTGATGAGTAAGAATAATAAAAGCAGGTGGTGGAGATGATGGAAGTGATGTATTTATGCGGTGGTGGCCGGCCAGGGAAAAGGAAGAATCCATTTTGGATTTTCAGAGAAGAACGAAGTGATTCGCTTTCAGTTGTCATTTGTTGCGTCTTCTTCGTTCGCTTTCTGTTGTCATTTGTTGTTGGGTCTTCTTCTATTCATTAGTTAAATGCTTATTTACGCATTTTTATCTCTTTATCAATGCCATAAAATAGCTTATTACAAGAATAACTAATTGTTATTTTTGTTTATTTTTAGTATTTTTTTATATGTTTGACCAATAAATTTATTTAAAGTGTTTAAAAAGTATTATTATAACTATTATTAAAGGTTAAACTTACTTAAATGTTTAAAAATTGTTAAGTTTATTGGTGAAATACATACAGAAAAAATGACTAAATGTGACAATTACAAAACTTCATTACCCTCCTAAGTTTATTGGTCGTCGGAAATCTACTAGTCATACTTTACTTTTTGAACACTATATATAAATTTAATGGTTAAACACTTACAAGCATACAAAATCAAGAGTTAAAGCCAAGGTTTTAGTTAGTATTCACTAACTATTAAGGTGAGTTGTAAGGAGCTTTTCAATAGGGATACATGGCTTAATAATTAAGAATTTACTTAAAGGTATCTTAAGATAAGAATGTTCATATGTGATATGTGATATGTGATATTTGATTATGATATGAGTTTAAAAAGTAATTTGAATTGTATGTTCCTAATGTGAAAAGGTTTAACAATATGTTTGTGCATAGTAAATGAATACCATGTTAGCCACAATTTCCCAGACCAGATTAGGAAAACATTATCGGCGTGGTACCTCCCATTACAAAGTAGTTGTCTAGAAATTAGATATTATGATAGATTGATTTGTTTTTCTATCATGGTAAGACATATTTGACATATTGTCATGAGTTAGGTCCTTTTGGACACCAAATTTGACATGTAGCCGTGAGTTAAAGAAATGATGAAAGATTACGGATGGTCTGTAAGCTTGCATTTGTGTGAGGACATTCATTACATAGCCTCGAAGTAGTTCTAAAGTTTATGAAATGATTTTGTTATCAAATGTTGCATGAGCTTTGGGTCTAAACACATATGACTCACGAGACATTATTGTCTTATGTATGTTTTATTTAATGCCATGTATCGCAGGGTACACAGAAGTAGGCAGACTAGCAACAAGATTTTGAAGGGAATGAACTTAGTTTCTTTTGTATATATATTGAAGAGTTTTGTGAATTATCAGTTGTACACGTGTAGTTGTTTTGAAACTAAAGCAAAATATCTAGGTTTTTCTGAAATCGCATGTTGATAACTATGTTTAAAATGGGAAAATATTTTTAAACCTATAGTAATTATTATTTTATAAAAGGATGAATGTCACATTCGATTTGTATGAAAGATTGAAAGTTATCAAAAAATATTTATGGCTTAGATGGGACGTGGGAGGTTTTGGGTCCAAACTGAAGGGAGGGTGTGTGTGGTCGACGTTAGTGAATGTTTTTGATAATTTGTATGACAAACATATTATTCATCATTCGTTTTTGTATAAAAGAATAGAGAATGATAGTCATAATCGTTTTTGGGATGAAGTGTGGTTGGGCAAGTTGAACCAGTTTCCTATGTTTTATGCATTAGAAATGGAAAAAAAATATATTCTTATTAAGGATAAATGGAGAGATAGAGTTTGGAGCTGAAACTAGAATAGATAAATTTGGGGAGGTGCTAATGTTGAGCAAGAGCAACTCTCAACTTTGATTATATGCTCGATCAAGTGCAATTTGGTGTTGATAATGACAAATGGGAAGGGGAGTAAAGATTCTGATTACAGTTAGTAGTGCTAGATGCTACATTGATGATGTTTCCTTAATTTTATGTTCGGACGACAATGGTATTAAATGGTGTAAGTTGGTCCCAATGAAGGTAAACATTTTACATGCCCTAGGTGAAGTTGGTGGATAGTGGCATTGACATGCCTACTTACCTTTTGCATCTGGAAGACTCAAGTCATCTGTTTGTGGCGTGCGCAGTAACTGCTCATATTTTGTTGAAGATTGTGAAGTTAGATTTGTCATTTCCTCCTTTTTCGAGTGTTGCTAATCTTTTAGCTTAGGCACGATTAGAGTTGTGGTGACAAGGATAAGAGTTCTTGAGCTCATTGTTTTGACCAAGATATGGATGTTTTAGCGGTATAGAAACAATGTCATTTTTCAGTAATCAGTCAGCTCAAGAAACAATATTTTTAAAAATATTGTCATTAATTATTTTGATTGGTTTTCGAATAAGAACAATAGAGTTAGTGTAACTTGGACTTTATGGTTATAAAACCTATTGCTTTCTTTCTTTCTGTAATTTTTTTCCTCTAACCTCTTGTTAATGGATATTATAAAATTGTAGCTGTTAAAAAAACAAACCAACAAAATAATCCTCGAACTTTTTTTGGTAGTTACTAAATATAAAATTTTCATCCATCTGATCTCAAAACACATACTCCCCATTTTTTAAAATTAAAGTAAATCCATATGTCCATATATAGTGTAATATAAGTTTTCATAATTAATAATCAAATAAAAAAATATTTAGTAAAAAGAAGTTACTAAATACACATGAAAACTGAATCAAATTCAGGGTTTACAAGTAATTAAGCTGTGTAGATTAATTTAAACTATTATAAAACAGTATAGCCTAAGTCCAAATATTAATGAACACAAAAAGTAATTTGGATAATTTTGAATTTTCATAAAGTATAATTTATTTTTTCATTTGATTTTATTAATTAAGAGAGAATATTTTTAACTTGTAGCAAGCAACAACTATTTAGATTCTTCTCTAATTTAATTGGCCGTCCAACTATTTACAATTATCAATTAAACCAATTATCTTTTACATATAAATTCCAATTCATTTATTCCAAATATCCAAAGTATTGACCTTATTGTTTGTTTTATATACACTACAAACTTTCCATTACTCGATTTTGAAAATTATTCCTATTATTATTTTAAGAAATTTATCAATATATCCGTTAGTCCTACACATGTCATATGTGGTTATTAATTTTCTGATTTCAAAATTTTTGAATTTTCTGAAAAAAAAAATAGACCACAATTTAAGTAACTAAGGGGGAAAAAATACATAAATTCATAGCATTTTGTCATTGTATTTTACCTAGAATCACAAGTTCAATCTAAATTTTGAAAATGTCCCATTGCTGTCCTTAAATATTCATTTTGTTGCAGATAATGGTCTTCAAAATTTAGACTAAACTTGCGATTTTAAGTAAACTATAAGACCATATACGCAACGAAATAAGAAAATTAAGGAAGCCATTGGGACAATTTCAACTTTTTGACCGAAATTGAGATTTTGAGTAAAGCATAGGGACCAAATTTGTAATTTACTCTTAATATAATAATACTTCCATCACGGAAAAAATAGTTAAATAACTAAATCAATAAAATGACGAAAGCAAGCACGTGCTTCTTTTGTACTTCCTCGTTATACTATACTTCATGTCAAGAAAATATGTGAAGCTCGTTTCCAAGAACAACTCGATATGTTTTTTTGAAATATCTAAAAATCTATATGTCAAATCCAATCAATATTTTACAATCGATTCTACAAATTCCCAATTCCATCAACTATTCAAACTACTCAACCCCAACTTCTTCACCACTTTCCCATTTCCAAAAACCCTCCGAATTTCCACTACTTCATCCCATTTATCATTCAACGAGTACAAATTCGAAAGCAATGAGTGATACTCAAAACTATCCGACTCCATTTCCAACAATTTCCTCCCCACAAGCTCCCCAACCTCTATGTTCATGTTAGTTCTACACGCACTCAAGAGAGCTCCCAATACGGGTTTTTGATAATTCATATTTTTCATTAAATCATACGCTTCTTTTAAACTATTAGCGCGTCCTAACATGTCTATAACGCAAGTCAAATGTTCCATGCTTGGTTGAATCTTGTATTTGGTGACCATTAGGTCAAAAAACTTACACCCCTCTTCAATTAGTCCAGAGTGACTGCAAGCTGAGAGGAGAGAGGTGAATGTAATTGTATCCGGTCTGTATCCGTTTTCGTGCATTTTGGTGAAAAGTTTACAAGATTCGATCCCTTGACCATTCATTCCATATGCTGCAATCGTTGCAATCATTAAATAGTTAAAGTTGGAGTTAGAATTACAATGAGGGTAAAATGAAAGAAATAGCAATGTAGTTTTGATTGTTTGTTTATTATAGTATCTTACTTTCATTTCTTTCTATTTTACAACATTGTATTTTGAGAAAATCTAGTTTATGATAGCAATGTCGATTTTTACTGCTATAGTTGGGTGGATTTTTTAGATACAAAACCTTATATTTTGTGCTTTTTCTGGGTTAAACCTCAAACTTTATTTTTTTCGTGAAAAAAACCTTGTATTTTTTTTTTCATTTTTTCTGAAAAAACTCTCAACTTTGTAATTTTTTTTTTTTTTCCGAAAAAACCTTCAACCTTCTAACTGTTTCCGGGAAAAACTTAGCTTTTTAAGTTTTTTTTTTTCGAAAAAACCCTAAGATTTACATAGTTGTCTGAATTATAACATGCTACTATCAATTCTTTCGATCACAACATTGTACTTATAGTTTTCTTTTTCTTATTAAAGCATTGTAATTTAAAAACTTTACCCAATTATAGCATTGCACTTCCACTTTTTTTCTTATTAGAGCATTATACTTTGAAAACACTACCCAATTATAGCATTGCAATTTGATTTTTTTTCTTACTAAAAAAATTATATCTACCTAACTATAGCAATATCATCCATATACAAAGCAATTTTGATTGCTATAAATAGGTGGATTTTTCGAAGTATAATATATACAATAACAATAACAATAACAATAACAAACCTGCAATCATAATGTTCCATGAGGTTTGATCTCGCTTGAAATCATTTCTTTCAAACAATTCTTGAGCCTTGTCTACATTTCCAATCTTTGCATATGAATCAATCAAAATGTTGATAATTTGTGTCTCAAAATCCAACCCAAGTTTCAATATATAACCATGAAACATCTCAAGAAAACTACCCGAGTTACCCTGAAGTAAAGAAATAATCGTTACAGAATCCGGCTTATACTCTAATTGCATATGATGAAAGAATCTAACACCCATGGAAAAACATCCACCTTTCATATAACCATAAATCATAGTATTCCATGTCACAATATTCCTTAAAGACATCAAATCAAAGAAAATTTCAGCGCTTTTTATGCTTCCACATCTCATATACATATCTATCAAAGCATTCCCAACAATAAGATATGAACAAAACCCTTTCATGAGACTAAATTTATGGATCATATTACCTTCTTTTACTAATCCCATTTGTCCACATGATTGAAAGATTGTCACCATTGTTATACAATCCATTAACACTTTACTACAAATCATTTCTTGAAAAACAACCATTGAGTTCTTGATTTTGTTGTTTGAATTATATACAGATATCATTGCATTCCATGATGCAGTATTTGGTTTCTGAATGCAATGGAATAAAAATAAAAACTCGGCTGCTTTCACATCTGAACACTTTCCATATGCATCCAAGATTGAAGTACATAAAACAACATCTTGATCTATGTTTACACCCTGTTTGATAATCATCGAATGGATCAATTTGATTCTTTTAAGGTTTCCAAGACTCGCATAAGCAGGAAGCACATTAGCAAATGAGAAAGAATCTGGTTTCATATCGGGTTCCATTAACATGTGTTCATAGATATCTACAGCTTCTTGTGCATACCCTTTTTGTTTGTAGGCTGAAATTAAAGTGTTCCATGATACTAAAGTCTTGTTTATTTGTTCAAATACAATTAGGGCATAATCAAGCCTTTCACATTTTGCATACATGTTGAAAATAGCAGTTCCTAATTGGAGATTGGAGTATAAACCAATAGTGATCAAGTGGCTGTGAATAGTTGTTCCAATAGTAACTTCTCTGACACTTGAAAGTAAAGCTAAGAATGTGACAACATTTGGGATTGGATTTTTGGCTTGTTTTAGGGATTTAAAAAGGTTAAAGACTTTTGGAGAGTTGTGGTTTTGTGAGAATCCTGTAATCAATGAGTTCCATGAGACTATATCTTTATGAATCATATTGTTGAAAACGTTTTGAGCAAGATCCAGTCTCCCCATTTTGGCGTACATTGATATCAAGGAATTCATTATGAGGAGATGATTTTCGAACCCATTTTGTTTGATGAAATCGTGTACAAAATTCCCTTTTTTGATACTGTTTAAATTGCTACAAGCTTTGATTACGTGACATAGAGAATGTACATTTGGGAAGATAGAAAACTCCACCATGTTCTCAAAAGCAATCACTACATCATTATACGCGTGGTTGCTTCCAAGATCATGTATCATATGATCAAACACGTCCTTGTTGCTTCTCATTGGCATTTCATCGAACACCTTATGAGCGTCACGAAATTCTCCAAGCTTCAAATACATCAACACTAGATCATTCCCAACATCAACACAGCTATCTAAAACACCGCATTTGATCAAGTACCCATGATTCACGAGTCCGGAATCAAGAGATGGCAGAGAAGAACATGATTTGAGAATTGAAGAAAACGTAGAAATTTCGGGTTTTGAAATGGATAGGAGTTTCTTGTAAAGAAAAAGGGATTGTAAGTATCGGCGGCTTTGGCAGAAAGATTTGATTAGGAGGTTCATTCATGTGATGGGGTTTCTTTGGAGTCGGAAGTGGCGGGAAAAATCTAACCATCAAAATCCGTTAAGGTACGTCGGAAATTGCCATGGACAGTAATCTTCAGTTTTTTCTTGTCCGCGACAGAGAATAATAATATAGTGATATTATCCACAACTAAATATAAATACTTTGTTATTATAAGTAAAAAATATATAAAGACATTATTATAACTAAATATATTATCCATAGCGATAGAACAAAAAAAATACGTAATTATTTTATTTGTTTAATCTTTTGTAAATAAATAAAACAAGAAAGAAACTAGTGTAGGTATAAACCCTAGATGAATATGTTAGCTCATTTTATGTAAAAAGTTCTTAAAAATGGATTCTTATTTGCTTTATCTTTGTTAAATAAACAATGGAAATGTATATTTCATAAGAAGTTTGAGAATTGTATTATATCCGTCGTTGTTAATTGAGAGTTATTTGTTTTTTTTTTTATTTTTTAAATTTTTTAAATTTTTTTAAAAACAATTAATGGCCTATATATGTTTGATAAATCCGTGGTTATACTCAATTTTTATAATAGGGCATTATTAGTTATGATTGAGTCGTGTAAGCAAGTTTAAAATTAGGGTGCATGAAATTAACATATATTGAAGATTCCACATGAAATTAACATATATTTGTCATGTTTATTGTATTAGTCGTGTTTTGTAAAATTAATTTTAATAAAACGAACTAAAGGTTTATTTTATTTTATCTTTGTCATGTTTATCGTGTTAGTCGTGTTTTGTAAGATTATATTTTAACAAAAGAAACTAAAAGTTTATTTTATTTTATCGTTTTCATGTATGTCGTGTTAGTAAATTAAAATACGACACTGTGTCGTGTCGTGTTCGCGTTATATAAAAATTATCGTGTTGGCTAAAAACACGACACTACTGTCAAATTTACCACCCCTAGATTTTACAATGTTGTCAGGTTGTGTTAGAAGCAATAGGCATGATTGTGTTAGATTTTATTGATGTGGTTTAAACCTTAAAGCAAGAAGTTTTATTGAAAGCTCTATATCAAGGAGAGTGAAAATATTTTATTTTTGGATAGTATATGAAGTTACTTTATAGAATATTGAGCACTCATGGATGTATCTTGCGTGACAAATTGCACATCATCAGGGACAGAGTCAGAATTTAAGAATAAGGGGGGCCGAGAGTCTTACACCATAATAATATATGAAAATATAATATTATACCTGAATAAAAGTCATAGGGTCTAAAATTTTAAAATAGAAATTAACAAGGAAAAACTCATCTAATAGAATCTACATCGATCATTATATTAATCGATCAACAAAATTTAACCGACTATAAACATTGATTCATATTATCCAAATCATATTTTCAATTCGTTTGAAAAGATGAAGTTGGATAATATGTTTTTTTACTAATGATTTACTATATGATTATAAAAAAACCAAATTGTCAATCGTAATAATATAATTAATTATAAATTAAGAAATTGTTAAAAGTAAAATAACAATAAGAAATAACATTATTAATGTAGACTTGAAATGGAAACTGTAGCGAAGATGTTATCGCTGATTTCTAATTGAATATGATCATGTATTTATGGGAATTTACGGGAGTGGTGTAATAAATAAGTAAAAGTTAAATCATTAGTAAAACTTTTAAGTGAATTATAGGATACACATTGAATATAAATAAAAATAGAGGGGGTTATAATGTTTATACATACATCCCATGTGGGCTTGGTAACTATATTATTAATATATACAAAGTTTACAAAATCGTTGAGGGGGGCCAAGCATCCGGCAGCCCCCTTACTAACTCCGTTGTTGCATATCATATGCAAACAAATTTTTTGAAAAAGAAAAACGTCAAACATGCATATTGTTTTGCAGAGCCTTCTAAAAGCATATGATGCTCAGAAAAGTTGCATAAAAACCATTGTTAATGAAAGGTATATTTGAAAAGCAAATATATTTATAAAAAATTGTAAGCATGTAATGCATATGTTTCCCCAAATATCATTTTTAAGGACATTGTTAGAAAAAAAAAAAAAAAGACCTTCAATCCCCCAAAGCATTAGCTTAGGTATTTCTAGCATACTATTTAGATATTTTGGTAGGTTGAACTTTGAAGCTCCAAGTATAGAGTAAAGCTAAGAAGGCCATAAAATTCTTTTTTTGTTGTTGACTTGTTGTAGCATGTTAGCATGTCTCAACGAGTTTTTAAGTGTCATATGAGTTTTTAAAATGTGGGCTTGTAAAATGTTATGATTCCATGTCACATTTATTTGTAAGTTGTCAGGCTCAGTGGCCCACTTTGCAGCAACTGGCAAGGCTCAAATGCGGACAACCCACCAAGCGAGCTGGCCCAACAGGTTTAGCCCTTGGTCTCCGTCTGTTTATTTATCCCTTTTTTTTTGCATCCGCGATCAATGATTTATTTATTACTAGTTGTAAGACCCGTATATTTTTAATATAAAATAAAGAAACATATTCATTGCAATTTAATTTTATATATATTATATTTAATATTTTATATATATAAATTATGACTTTAATTTTAAAAATTGAAACAAATCAGAAATTGACAACCGGATAATATTTTTTTTTTTCAAAAATACCACAAGATGACAAGTGTCAAAACTCATGAGAGATTGACAAGTGACAAAAAAAACCTTTATTTATGAGAAAGGATTATTATTTTTTTTTGGTCTAATCCCTTGGTTGTTGGGCAACGTTTTGGTTTATTTTTATGTTTTTTTGGTTTGATTTTAGCATTTTTCGGTTTTTAGGTTTTGATTCTGAGTCTTTCTATTAACAAATATACAATCAACATCAAAATAATATACTTAAATTTACTAAAAATGATATATTAAAATTTAATAAAAAATAAAAGAAAAAAGTTGGATAACCTGTGATTAACAAATGTGTAATAAACACAAAAATGATATGTATATAAACTTTGGCTTTTGATCTTTTTTTCATTCCGGACTCGAGTCCGGTATTAGACCGGTCCGATATATTTTAGGACTGATCTTAGAATGATCTAGATTTTTTTTTTCAAGATAGATCGTTGTCGGTCTTGGTCCAATTTTTTTCTAGACCTCTCTTAATTTGTCCCGTATCATTTTAAGACTGATTTGGTCTCAAATTTTTTTCGGCACTGAGACTATTGTAATTGGTAGGGGGGCTAACCGCTTGGTCACCAACTATAAACGCACCTGAATAGTCTAATTCGTTGATTTTTCCGTCCAATGGTCAAAATTTCTTCTTATTTTTACCGTATTTTTATTTATTCGATCTAAATTTAACCCCACACACGCATACATATATATATATATATATATATATATATATATATATATATATATATATATATATATATATATATATATATATATAATTTAAAAGTACCATGTATTAATTTTACATAATATTTTTATTCTAAGTTGATATAAAACGTTGCATTTATTTTAAGATCATATAATCTTATTCGCCTCTATTTAGACCGGAGGGTATAGAAGGGAAACTTCCCTCACTTTTTGTGGGTTATATCACACTTTCCTTCACTTTCCTTCACTTTCCTTTCCCTCACCTAAAACCCCAGGAATGGGTGAGAAGAGAATCCCTCATTATTTTTTTTAAATAAAATAAATTTTTTTTATGATTTATAATTTTTAAATTAATACTAATCATATAATTTAATTAAAAATAAAAAAACATTTCATTAATTAAAATAAAAATTACATTATACCTACTATTTAAATAAGTAGAAAATAAAAAAAAACACAAAAAAATCAAACAAAAAATTAAAATACGTCACTCGGAATCATCGTCCTCGTCATCGACCTCATATTCTTCCTCATTTTCCCGAATGTCACTCTCGTCATCGGAATCTTCGCTCTCGAAGAACATATCAGAATCCTCGTCTGATTCGTCAAACAAATCATCGTGAGAGAACTCTATCGGGAGCTGAATACGAGCCCTATAAATATGCTCCACCAAATCAGCACGAAGGGCGTGATGAATGTCGCGATTGTGTACTTCTCTTCTATTCGCCCTATACTCTTGTGTACCAACGGCTACTCCTTCGGCATTTGGCAAAACTTCATTTTCGTTGTACCGACCTATCATTCTTCATTCGTCTTGAAGAATCGTATTATGCAATATGATACATGCATACATTACGTGCTGTAACATTTTCACTTCATATGACCTTGTCCCGATTGCTAGTACTTGCCAACGTCTCTTAAGTACACCAAATGTTCGATCCACATCCTTCCTAGCTGACTCTTGCGCCTCTTTAAACTTTTTCCTTTTCGGGTTGTTAGGACATGTAAACGATTTCACAAAAACAGACAAGGGAGGATATATACCATCAGTAAGATAGTAGCCACACTTTATATGCTACCCCATTTGCTTGAAAAGGTGCATCGTGCAACTTTCCAAGGTAGATATCGTTGAATACCAGCGACTGGTCTAGCACATTGATGTCATTGTTTGCACCAGCTAGACCAATGCATGTCATATCCAAAGATCATGTGATGCGATAGCCTCTAGAACGATCGTCGGCTCTTTGTGGTCGCCTCTCATGTACTGACCACGCCATGCATTGGGGCATAATGACCAACCCCAGTGCATGCAATCGATACTACCAAGCATTCCAGGCAATCCATGCTTGCCTTCATGCACCATGTACAATTGGTGGATACCGTTGATAGTTGGTTTGCGCAAATATCGTTGCCTGTAAACCAAACAAATCGCTTTGCAGAACTTCTACACACACTACCACACGGTACACTCTAACATCCTAAAGTACTCGTCCCATTTGTCTACGCCCATGTCGTATGCTAACTGACGAATTGCAACCATGCATTTTTGAATGAGAGAGAAACCTTTTATCTGCCTTGCATCCATTTTCCATTGGAAATATGGAAAGAGCCTTCCAAATCGCCAACAATACATAAGAATAGTTTCTTCCTCATCCGGAACCGACGTCGAAACTTTACAATGTAGATGGTCTCATCTGCAAAGTAATCTTCAATAAGAGGATCGTGTACGGCTTCGTGATTTCTACGCAACTGCGGATTTCTTGGTTTAGATCGTGCACGTGATGTTTTGCCTAGTCGGTTTTGATAGTATGCAACCGTTTTCGTCATGACAGAATCGATAAACTTAGCCACCTCTACAGCCGTCGAATCGGATGATAAAGATGATGACATTTTGATTAATATTTTTTGGAGAGAAGTATAAGGTATGAGTTAAAAAAAATGGTTTGATGTTGTGGTATTTATAGTTTTAAAAAAAAGGAAAAACAAAACAAATATATATTAATGGCTATATAGCCGTTTGAATCAAAAAAAGAAAAAACAAAGAAGAAAAAAAATAATGGACGAATGAGGTGAAGAGTGAGAACGTGGCATCCTCACCCCCACCCTCACTCTCTTCCCGTGCTTCGCATCCCGCATCGACGGTGCGGTGTTCCTGCATGCGGGAAACGTCCCACACCCTCCCCGCAGCTCCATTCCGTCCGACCTTATAGTTAGATGTGAAAATAAACAAAATATAATATTCGATATATTGTTATTTTTAATCATTGGTATGATTAAGTAATTTCTATAGACATATTATAACCAAATCATCTTAATGGCTTATAAATATAGGTTGTATGTAAATAAAATTAAATATCATATTTGTTTTGATGTTAATTTTAAGTAATTGTCAATTAACTTAGAAATAACTTATTTTAACAAACAAATAATCAATTTTAATATTTCTATCATCAAACATTTTTTGTATTTATTTGTCAACTTTTTTTATTATTTCTATTATCAAACATTTATTTTTATTTTTAAGATAACAATATAATTTTGATTTAATGTTACTTTTAATTATAGTTATTGTTAGTTATTTTTATACTTTCTAAAAATGTTTTCATTATCACAAAAAATAATTTTTGAACAATTTTTAGTTAAAATGACATTAGAATTATGTTTTATATCAAATCCCCAATAGTTTTTTTTTCTTTTAAGTTTAGTTGATACTTTTATTTAAGTTTCTTTTTCAACATTATATTTTTGTTAATAGATGAACTATAATATATCTAATATTCAAAACTTAATGAAATAAAGTTGATAATATTTTATATGTAATAACATATCTCAATTAATATATTAAATATATTACGTTAAAAGATTAAATGTTAGTATTACAAATAGAATTATAAATAAGTTTAATATTTTAAAAAGCCAAATTAATGCGTACGAAGACAATTTATTTATCTACCAAAGAAAATAAAACATATTCAACTTGTATTTTTTTTCTTAACAAAAGAATAGATATATGAACCAATAGCTTACATTTAAAATATTCATGTTTTACATTACATATTTCATACAACAAAGAGAAATACATTTATTGAAGTCATAGTCTTCATCATAAGACACGCTAACAATAATACACACTATTAACAAAAGATTTAGGTGCTCTTTGTTTTTCTGAAGTCAAAATGTTTGTAGTCTGCGGACCACATCTGCAAGCATCTGTAGCAGAACTGGACCAAACGTCTGCAGTCTGCAATAAGAAGACTGTTTGTTTTTTAACGTATGCAGGCTGCTAAAATAAAACTGAATTTTAAATAAAATGATTTTACAAATTTAAAAAGATTTGTCAACACCAAAATTTAATAATAATAGTCATATAACATTGGAAATAAAATTCATGCAATAAAATTAGTCATACAATTGTAAAAATTTGGTTTTGCAATAACAATTTCATTTAAAACAATTCAATATATATTATGCATCAACTGATTATCAATTCCAGCCTCTTATTTCAACAATTTGAAACAATTTTTAACATATTCAACACATTCTAACAACAATTTCAGCAAAAAAATATTACTTTCAGCAACATTTATAACCATTTAAGCAAAAAAAAAAAAAATCAAACGATAATTTTAGCAAATAACAATTTTCATCAACATTTAACAACAAATTGAAGCAATTTGAACAATTTGAAACAAATTTCAATAACATTTAACAACAATTAACAACAAATTGAAGCACTAAAATTTTCAGCAACATTTATCAACAATTAACAATAATCCAACAATTTGAAGCACTAATTTGAAGCAAGAATAATCCTCAATTAACAACAATTTATCAACAAATTAGTGCATTAGTGAGTTTTCCAGCAATAATAATCCTCAATTTCATGTTGGAATTGAAAAAAATAAATAAATAAAGAAACTGAAGGAAACAAACCTGTTCACTGCTGTTCGCTGTTGGTCGCTGATGGCTTGGTCGGATGTGTCGCCTGCTCGCCTGGACGATCGAAGGCGGCGACCGACAGTGCTAATCGGAGGTTGGTCGACAATGGATTGAAGATGGAGTGGTCAAGGTTCTATCGGTTGGGAAGTGTGGGATGTTTTGACGATGGAGGCGCAAACAAAAGAAAGAAACGCGTTTTTTTAGGTTAAAATCGCTTCGCTGACCCACGTCTGTGTGGTGAAGACCTCGCACATATGTTTTTATGTCTGCGCACTTCAGAAAAACAAACGCATTGCAGATCTCTAAGTCTACGTGTGATCTGCACCGCGCAGACAGAAAAGACCACACAGATCTGCAGAGAAAAAACAAACCCCCCCTTAGATTAATAATTGACATCTTCTAAAATCGGTATCTTCTGATTTCATTCAATATATATAGATGTAGTGGCATATGCAACATGTGCATTAGTAGTAGAAAGCGCCGAATATAAACATCATCAAATGCCCTGGACAAGCTAAAAAAAGGCTTTTATCGTTATATATATATATATATATATATATATATATATATATATATATATATATATATATATATATATATAATTGGACCCTAAAAGAAATTAAGCCTTGTGTAGCTGCCCACTTTGCCATCACTCAACGTCCCCTATGGTAGTAGAGGTGCACAAACCCCGGTTTTAAACCAGTTCCAATTCAAAAATGATTATTGGACAATCGGTTTAGTTATAATTGGTTTGGTTATTTCAATTTTTTTAACCGGTTTGGTTTTGTTTTTTAAGAAGAACGGTAAAAACACTAGAAAAAAAAAACGATTCTCAATTTTTATAAAATTCGGTTCCAAACTAACAGAATTGTTCTAACCAATTCAATTATTTTAATTTTAATTTTCTCTATCTTAAAAATCCGGTTTGTATTCTGCACCTCTAATTTGGGGCACCGGTGCATCCAAAAACAAAGGTTTCATGCATTTAACTCATCAAGTTGTATACGGCATTATTTCTTTTTCTGTCACCAGTCCAAGACACGGAGTCAATTCCACACGAAAATTGGTTTCTCTTTTTTGAAAGCCCTATTAAAACACGTTACATAATATATGAACATTATCATTTATTCATTGATGATAATTTTATTACATCGGTAGAAAATATGCAAAAAGAAAAAAAAAGAAAGTGAGACAAAAATTTCTATATTAAACTAAAGCATGTTTATTCAATTTTGGTTCATAACTTTATTTTTTTGTAAGTAAAATAATCAGGGTATTTTTTAATTTTAAATTGTATCGTGCATATCCAATAACATAAATAAAACTTATAAATGAAAAAATAAAATGAATGAAAGTAATTTCACTTTTATAATTAAATGATTGTTAGGTCATTTTCCTTGAGAATCATGTGTTTTTATAAGTTTTCTGTGATGATATAATTGATCAATTTCAACAAATAAATACTGGATTGACTTATTGTAATTTTTGTTTACAATATGCTATTGAGATCTACAATTTTAAATAGTAAACATTTTTGTGCAAACATCATTTTGAATTTCAATTATATTTGTACCTTCACATCAAAAAACCTAGCTCCGCAACCGAATACATGAACCTAAATGCACCCCAAAGTATATATTTATGTGTTTTCAAGTCATATTTCTTTTCATATTATTTTCCAAACTTTAGCAACATAATCTATTTATATGAACTATATATATCTCTATTATCCAATTAGGTGTACTAAATAACAATTAAGTACGTTAATTTAAAAAATTATTAAGTTGTAGTGATTAACTGGTTGAAAGTTGAAGAATTTTAGTATTTAAATAAAACTTTCATGCAATTTAGTTTTTTTTTCTTCAATTTAATAATGATTTAAGATATAAGTTAAAAAAACTTTTGAATTATATTGATTAATTAGTTGAAAGTTAGAAAAATTATTATAGTTTCAATTAAATATAATGTAAAGAAAAATACTTCTTTTGCTTTTTTTTTTCAAATTAAAGTTTGTCTTTCAGAACTTTTTAAGTTCTTTTCATTCTATGAATGGATAATTATGCCCTAGTTAAGCTGTACTGCAATAGAGTAATTTCATTTTTCACAAAATGCCTCTTGGCAGGGAAACATTCCATCAAAAATGGGTTGTGCTAATCGTGTTTTTTATGGTCACATCAACCATATATGTTAACATAGTAACATGCATGGAGCATAAATCCACGCCTACCTCAACTGTTGGTTTTGTGGTCCTTTGTTTAGTGGCATGTATTTTCCACAAAATCAAAAAGTTTAGATTTATAAAATAGTAATACATTTTTATTGATGTATTTAGTATTGCAGTTTGCTTTTATTTCGTTACAGCATTGTATCTTAAAAAATCTATCAAAACAAAATAATGTTGTTAAAAAAAACTTTTTACTATTATAATTTGATATATTTTTCATTTATTATGTTGAGAAGAGAAAAAGTTGGAATTATAATGTTATATTGAGTTGACTTCTGAAACTATTATGTCTCAATAAGATTTTTTTAGAAGGAAGTATTTCTGGTTAGATCAGGCTCTCGCGAAGATGGTCCATCATGTGATAAAAAATTTAAGATATAATGATGCTATCTCTTGCTTTGCAAATGATGTTGTATTACCTCTTTCGCACACCATTGATTGAAGCCTCCAAGTTTTGAACTTAGATATAACAAAGTCTTACCAAGCTAGCCACCAAGTAATGGTTTTGAAAGTCTCTTATGTTGAATAAGATAAAATTATCAGAAGTACAATGATATAATAGAAAAAAATAAATATAAGATATAACAAATATACAAACGAATCAAAATATATTGTTATTTCTTAAATATAATAAAAAAATAATGTGATGGAATACAAGATTTTAACTTTTTGAGAAACAATTAGATGTCTACAATAAACAACCAAATGCCTCCACTGCCATATCACTTACCTATCTATTCATTTTTATTAAGTATCATAAAAATGGTAAACTTTAACATGTGACCACCTCAACCTAAATCCGTCCCAAGGCTTATCATATATAGGGTAAAACGCAAAACATTATTAATATTTTGGGTGTATTGAATTATGAATGTACCTTTTTATTGAAATTTTGCATCTCAACCACCATGACGAAAGTCTTCCATCATAGGAACTTAGTTTCTACATATGAATAAATGTTTATGTATTTTTAATGTCGTTTAATAATTCATAAACACCATATCTTAATAACTAATTGTTATTAATTAACTTTTATCAACATAGATGTATGGTATACACAACGACAACTTCAATTATCTAAGGTTAAGAGGAGTGGTGTTGAGCTTATCGAGTTCCACCTCATCTCCAACAAGGAAGAGGAAGGTCGGAAAAAAGAGAGAGGGTGGTTTGCCAACTGCCAAGTTGGGGAAAAGAAATGGGGGAAAGGAAGTCAAGAAGGAGAGAGACTCGATAGAAGTATGCCAACAACCATTTTCGAGATTGTGGCATGGTGTGCGCCGAGGCCACGTCGACACGTCGAGTTCCCTTCCGATTCCACTCCGTATAGCCTAAGTAGACGGTGGAAATGACAATTAGGACGAAAACATGCTCATCTTAATCATGTTTTATTGTAACTCTTTAAATACAAGTTTGATTGTTTTTTTGTAAGCTTTTTGGTTAGATGGCTACATCAAGATTAAGATTTGAACCTATTATATTAGATTATGTAGTTTCCACATGATCATACTAGGCCAACTTGATATATAGTGTTCATTAAAAGTTCATATGATATAATAAGATTCCTAAAAATAACCATAGATATGGATAAATTCCTTAGCAACTTAAGACTTTGTACTTGGGTATTTGTTACTTGTAACGAGTACTTTGAATACATATGATATTTTAAATTGTCCTCGTGATGGAAACTTAGCGATTGAGGAATGAAATTTCACACAAGAGGTCCAATGTTTAAACATTGGCACATTCCAAATATTGTTAATGTTCTATGACTGACCTTAGACTTTTTACGAATTGACGTAGTTAGTTCAGTGTGATTTATCATCTTTTTAATGATATTTTAAATTAACACAAACCAATAAAGAGAAGCTAGCTGGGTGGACGCGTAATATTGGTTGCCGTATCTTGTTTTAAATATGGATAACAACATGTCCACCTCATATGCACTTTCTATGGTTAACAACGATAAACAAGAATGAGATTATTGTCTAATATTAATTGTAATATATAGGCAACTACAACTAATTCATGTTTTGGTCATTGTGTTTTCAATATTAATCAAGTCATTTTGGTAAATTTGGAGAGTTTAGTTATTAGTTTATTACTATAACATATGTTGTTTTTTGGGGAAATCGAATAATATTAAATGAAAAGGTACCTTGACTAGCAAGAAACTAGGCCAGGGACCAAAAAAAAAAAGGTACAAATTACACAGACAATTATAGATTTGAAAAAGAAACAATTCCTATAAGCCCAAGAACATTGGTCTATCCTCCTTTATATTTACACCACAATTACGATAGAGAGATGACGATTTCCATAATATGAGCGGGGGAAGAGTGAATTTTGTTGAACAACTTATTACTTCTCGACTTCAAAATGCACCATAGCAAGCAATAAAGAGAAATTAAATTTACTCCTACTATTTCTTCCTACTAATATACCTACCAACTAAAATTATGCCATTTGTCATCAATATTCCATCTTTTCTAATTTAATTTGATATTCTATAATGCGCTTAATGAGGTAATTGAGAAAAAAGAAAAAAATCACGTCCTATGATCACATGAATGTGCGCAGATACCGATTCCTTTTTAAACCCTTATTCTCGTCTACTCTGTTGCCCACAACAATTGCAAAGTCAACGCCAACATCAACAATCACAACAACAACAACAATCAAAACGGCAAACCATCAACAACAATCAGGTAGTTTTTCTTTGAATTATGTGAAGGCACTACATAGTAATGGTGTTTTTGTACATAATCATATGAGAAAACAAGTAATATATAGAAATATATTTAGTTATTCAAGTGTTATATCATCATTGAAAAATGCTATTGCAATTATCTTGATTATCTTGATCATGAAGTATGTACTTTGCCTTTGTCGTCTGATCACTACCCTACTTCCCATTAAAGTTAATGTTATGGTGTGGACACCTGAATCGTCTTCCCTTGAGAATCAATTTGCATCATAAAGGTTTGGATATCAATTCTTCTTTATTTTATGTTGGTGTGTAATCAGCATACAAAAAATGTGAATCATGTGTTTTTTGGGTGTCATTTGGCTGTCATATTTGCATTTATAATATAGCTGTATAGTTATATTTTTAATAAAATAACTCTTATTTGTTGATTAATATTATAATTTATAGTAGGTTATGCTGCTTTATTATTGATAAAATCTTTGGTTTATTGTTAATAAAATATTTGATATTTGATCAATATGGAGGCTTCAAATTCAGTTGAAGAGGCTGCAAATTCAGCAGAAAATGTTACAGTTTCAGTAGAAAATGCTGCAATTTCAGTTGAAGAGGCTACAAATTCAGTTGAAGGGAATACAATTCTTAATCCTCAAGATCAAAAAATCCCTAAAGATGGAATGAAGTTTGATTGAGAAGAAGACCTTTAGGGGTCATTTGGTTCGCTGGAATTGGAAGGAATCAGAAGGAATTGGAATTTAATTCCATCACTTTCCTATGTTTGGTTCAAGTTTTGAGAAGAAATTAGATTCTTAAATGTGTCCAACTTTCCTTCCATCGAGGGAAAATAAATTTCATCTAAAAGATAAGGAAATTTAAATTCCTTCAAGTAGGAATATTGAAGATTACCATATTACCTTTTTCATTTTTAACATTAAATATCAAAAACCTCTGTCACTACTCGTGGCCACCTCCACCACAACTTTCGCCACCACTACCCACCATTACCACTACCACCCACCATCTACACTACCACCCACCACCACCACCACCATCTCCGCCACCCACCGCCACCACCACCACTCCGTCACCATTGATGTCGCCGCCACTACCACCAATTCCATTACTACCACCACCACCATCACCATCGCTGATACCACAACCACCACCACTGTCACTATCACCACCACCACCATCCATAACCTCCGTTACCACCTACACCACAACCCTACCACTATCGTTGTTACTACTAACTCTATCATCACTACCACTACCTCTATTGCCACCACCACGACCACCAATGTCGCCGCCACCCGCACCCACAACCACCAACACCACCGACATCCACCACCACCACCGCCGCCACTAACACCCACCGCCACAGCCACCAACATTAATGAGGCCACTACTACCACTACCTCCACCTTCATCACCACCACACACTGCCGCCAATACCACCACCATCGCTTCTGCCACCATCGCTGCCGCCACCACCACCGTTTACTATTTTTATAATTTATATAATATATATTTACATATAATTATAAAACAAAGTAAAAATAAGCAAAAACCTAGAAGGGTAGTTATGTCATTTTACACTATTCCAATTCCATTTTCCGCCAACCAAACAAAATATAAAATTGGATTCAAATTTCATTTACTGCTAACCAAACAGAATATTGAATTAGATTCCAATTCAAGACAAATTCAAATTCCTTAACAGATTCCAATTCCTTCAAAAACATTCTGTAAACCAAACGCCGCCTTACATTACTTTAAACCATATGCATTCCAGGATTTGGTATACAGAAGTCTAGTACAAGAACAAAAGATTCTAGTGCTAAAACATACTATTCACTTGGATGTGCTAAAGGAGGGATATACGTTCCTAAAACAAGCAAACCATATAAAAGACCACTAAAACAAACTGTAAGGCAAAAATTTGCGTAATTGCATATGGTGATGGAAGATGCGTCATCTCTAGTGTTTTTCTTGAACATAATCATGCTTTAAATCCCAAAAAATCTCGTTTCCAACGATCACATAAGAAAATGGATTCATATGCTAAGAAAAGACTTGAATTGACTGATTATGCTGGAATTCCGTTAAATAAAAATTTTCATTCGTTAGTTGTTGAAGCGAAAGGGTATGACAATTGCCTTTTGGTGAGACAGATTGTAGATCTTACATCATAAAAGTAAGACAACTAAGACTTAGGCTTGGGGATGCCGAGGCACTTCGTAATTATTTTGTCCGTATGCAAAAAAGGAGTTCAAATTTTTTCTATGTGATTGATATGTATGATAAAGGTCGTATGCGAAATGTATTTTGGGCAGATGCATGTATTTTGGGCAGATGCAAGGTCAAGGGCAACATACGAGTCATTCGGAGATGTTATATCGTTTGATAACACATATTTGACTAACAAATACAATATGCCATTTGCGCCTTTTGTTGGAGTAAATCACTATGGGAAATCTATCTTATTTGGATGTGGTTTTCTTTCACAAGAGGACACATAAGAATATGTATGATTATTCAAGTTATGGTTAGAATGCATGCATGGACGGGCACCAAAAGCAATAATAACATATCAATGTCGATCAATGCAAGGAGTTGTGGCCCAGATATTCCTTGAATCTCATCATCGTCATTGTCTTTGGCATATTATGAAAAAGATTCCTGAAAAGTTAAGTAGGTTGCCTCAATATAAAGTAATAAAGAAGACTCTAAAAACCCTTGTATATGAGTCTACAGACACTCAAGAGTTTGAAGATGGGCGGTGCAAGCTGATTGAAAATTACGCACTTGAAAAAAATGAGTGGTTAAGTTCTTTATTTAATGATTGAATGCGTTGGGTGCCAATATATGTAAAAGAAAACTTTTGGGCAAGGATGTATACTATGCAAAGAAGTGAAAGCATGCATATGTATGTTAATTTTAAAACCTCATTACGACAATTTGTTGAACAATATGACAATGCACTAAAAAGCAAGATTGAAAAAGAAAATAAGCCTGATTTTGAGTCTCTTAACTGTTCATATTACTTTTAACTGGGTTTTATTTTGAGAGACACTTTCAGGAAGCATACACAAATGCAATATTTAAGCTGTTTCAAGATGAGTTACGAGGTATGTTGTTTTGCAATTCTTCATTGGTCAAAGTGGATGGTGCACGCTATGTATTTCATGTCACAGATATTGTGGAAGGGAAACATGGAGATTCTAAAAAAAGAGTTGTTTATACCGTTAGTTATGATGAGACTGAATGGATATACAATGTTCTTGTCATTTGTTTGAGTTTCGAGGAATTATTCGTAGGCATGTGGTGAAAATATTGATAAAGAAGGATGTTAAATAAATCTATCCACGATATATTTTGTCTCGGTGGAGGAAAGATGTGAAGCATGGACACTACTTAGTGATAAATTGTTATGAAGATTTGATGAGTTGTGAAAATGCTAAACAATTTGACCACTTGTGTTCCAATTTTTACGAGGTTGCGCATATTGCTATTTCCCGCGAAAAGTATGAATACTTGCTAAGTTGTGTAAATATGGCTAAAGAAAAGTTAAATAATGATTCAGTTTGGGGTTGTAGTAGTAACATCAATTTGGTAGTTGAAGATGTTTGTGTTTCAGACTTGACTACAAAAGTTGTTACCACCCTTGCAAGTGCGTAGTAAAGGTCATCCATCATTAAAGAGAAAGGAATCTAGAGTAGAATAAGTTATGAAGAAGAAAACAAAGAAAAATGTAATATTTTATCTATTTAGATATTTTATTTTTTTAATTTGGTTAATATAGTTTATAATAACCGAGTTTTTTTAGGTACGTGAAAAAACGAACAACATACAACAAGATCAAACTGATTCAAGTCGTGAGCATGGAGCAAATTCCTATAATAACGAGCCAAACTACCAGTTTGATCTTAATGTACCGGTTTGAATGATAAAGACCAAGGAGTAAGTGGAAATAGTATAAAATAGGTTTTTTTTTTGACAAAAGATTAATTTTTATTTACATTTATTTTTCATTTAATGATTTTGAAAGAACCGAATGGCATTGTGATAGTGTTACGAATTGGACTTCTTGCTTTCTAAATAAAGGGTACATTGGTCATTTATTGAATAATTATGATTTTATTTTATTTAGGATCAATATATGTTACAAGAAGATGAGTAAAGGGACAGATTGCAAAAAAAAAAGTAAGTGCTGAAACATAAATTAAACGACATTGATACGTAGTCTTTCCAGGCCTATATCTGATTCAATATGTAACCAAAAGATGTGTTTGTACAGTCTAAAAGGAAGCACAAACTCTAAACTACATGCTAAAAAAATCAAGTAAATCCGACTTCAGTTGACTGAGTTATGCGCGTTCTAACTCAAGGGCATTTTTGTCCAGATTTACAAAATGGAAGCTTTGTACATTTTTTTCCATGTTTACAAAAAACAAATTCAAGGGAATTTGTGTCCTAAATGAGAAATGAAACTAATGGACATTTGATTCTAGATGCAAAAATACAACTCATGTAAAGTGTTTACAAAAGTAAACTACATTGCTATATAAACCATTTTCATATAAGTACATTGTAAAAGATCAAACAATCTCAATAATGATTATTGCAAGGTTCAGAAGATAAGAATAGAACATTTTTCATATAACTACATCTCATAACAAACTTAATCCGAATTGACCATTTTACCCATGTCTTCTTATGAATTGATTTCCAACTTATCACCTTCGTGTAAACTCCTTATCATCCGGATCAACCGACCAAAACCATAAGTAAAGCCACCAGTAGCCTCAAAGAGATCCAAGAAGGACCAAACAAAATATCCCTTTATGTTTGATCCATTCTGATTAAAGTTTGAAAAAAGTCGGAATTCGGGTTCCTACATTCTTTTTTCACTATTTCTGGGTAGTCCTCATTCACCAAGGGATTCAAAAAGCTGAAGTAGGAACCATGAAACAAAGATCAATGTGAAGTTCAATTTTGTGTAATTACACACACCTACTACAATATGATCCCTGGATTTCTAATAGTAGATTTTGGAAAATGTGGAAATTTTAACCAATTTACAAAATATAGGTAATGTATGCTCTATTTTCTCTCAAAAAATTGAAATTTGCTTATGAAAAATCAAGTAATGCTCTTGGAAATTGCTACTGAAAAACTCAGGTTATGCAAATATCAGAAATGGAAAAACTCAGGTTAGCTTATTGCAATTTGCTACTAAATAAACCCAAATAAACTTCTTCAAGCAAAAAGAAATTTGAAAGATTGCCACATAAATTTCTAACTGATTCCAGCTGATACCTGCTACATTCTTGTTGGAGATGACCATCGGCGATGGTCTGGTCATGGCGTAGCGTGGCTAGTTAGGTATCGATGGTCGTTGGTCTGTGGTTGGCTGTGGTTGGCTACCGGCTGGAGATGTTGACTAAAGCAGGTGGAGAGATGTCGATTGAAGTCGGTGGGGAGATGTCGATTGCAGCAGGTGGGGAACATCAGATGAAAAGAAGAAGAATAAGAAGAAGGGATATAGACGATAAAGTGTAATGGGGAATTGGGGATTGATCCGTGATTTTTTTTCTTTTTTAATTGTTTTATTAAGGGTAGTTTTGGGATATCAAATACAATTAGATGAGATGGAAAAATAGTGACAAATGTTTTGATCAAACAAAAGAAACTATTTTTTTCCAGAGCCTTATGGCTATCTTTCATGTATCTGCACATTGGTGAATTGATCAAACAAAAGAAACTATTTTTTTTTTCGAAAAATCACTGCTCATGACGTGAGCTCGGTCAGATCCAAAAAATCTGATGCTTATCTGCCTAGTCTGATTACATATGATAATTATCTGCTTGTGAAATCTGATTTTACTGAATACTCATGATAATATGAAAGCCTAGAAGTTAGGAGATAAGTATTTGACTTGATTAATTATTTGTTGATTAATATGATTATTTTTTAAGTGTATAAATAATTTAATTGCATATTAATTGAACTTAATAATTAATGTCAAATATTATTTGGTTTAATTTTAAATTTAAATTAATAGTTTAACTTTTGAAATTTAAAATATGAACTAGTATTTTTTGAAAAGTTTTAAAAATACACCTTATACTATATGTAGAATTAAATGTTTAATTATTACTATATTTATAAGATTAATTCAGTCGAACCGTTAGTACGCCTCATTCACGAAGCCAATCTATAAGGGCATAAGGAAACTGTCTATAAAATGGTGGTTGAATGAGTGTCCACTCTCACCTACCGCTTGCTTGATTGGTGGAGGGTCATTAGCCTAATAGGTTTGATAGGACAAATTAATTCTCATTAATAAGTATAATGCAATTAAAAGTAACTAAATATTTTATTTTAAATCCTAATCTTAGTTACTTTAGGAAAAATGTGAATTTGTATGCTAACCCATGAAATTGCACATTGCACTTTATAAGTCGTTATTGGAGCATGTGTGGTTAACCGACACACTAATAGGGACTAATAAAGAGTAGTAATGTGTGTCTCGAAAATTATCATTGATTAATGGAGCGCATGTGGTTAATCGACACATTAAAATGAGATGATAAATGACATTGAGAGTACCAAACTAATTTGCATGGTTATTCACATCTTGGTTGTGATCTTCGGTATCTCAGTCACAAATGGAAGAGCATAATCGAGATTTAACATTCCATTGAAGAGTTTCAATGAATCTCTAAAGATTTAGGAATTTCATTAAAAACCTAATTCGTTCAAATTTCGTTTTTTTATGGTGAAATTGGTAAATCGTCAATTACCTACCTTTATATAATTTACAATTAGATTATGACATCCCTTTTCTAAGTTGTAAATTATTTAATTGGATCCTAGCCTTGATATTTCATTTTGGGTGTTATATTGAAGATTATTCTTATGTAACACCGTAAATTTTCAAACAAAAGTTTTCATTAAAAAACCCAATAATATCATTTCAAAATCACAAAATTACACAAACATCAAGTTATCAAAACATATGTCTCAAAACTGTTTATAACACAAATCTAGGATTCTCCAAAAACATATCTCCAACTCGGGTGTGTGTACAATCAAGTCGGTGCCTTCCCGTGATCCTGAGAGGTACCTGAAACACATAACACATAACACGCTAAGCACGAAGGTTAGTGAGTTCCCCAAACTACCACACACATCACATTAGCCACTCAAGGCTAACTCAATCGACCCTCTGGTCAATGTGTCTCAGTGGAGACCCTCCGGTCCCACAACTTGGGTGGACCCCCCGGTTCTAACTCAGTAAGCTCATAATAATAATACTCAACATAAATCACAAAGACATAATGAAGAATATCACAATACACAGGTAAGCACATAAGACATCTCGTTCACAAAAAATACCACTCATGGTAAGTATAGTGAGAAGACTCACCTCACAAGAAATCAGATAATCTTGAACTCAAATCACCGGTCTAGCCTCCGCCTAACACATACAACAATTATCCCTAATTAATCACAACTCTCAAGAAGCTTGTAACGCCCCGATTCTCAGGTATTGACTTAGTGTGTGAGTTCTTGATTTCAAGGGCTACTCGACGAGTTGATTGCCCTACTCGTCGAGTAGCAGCGGGTTGGCCACGTATTTTAATGAGCTACTCGCCGAGTTCAAGAAGGGACTCGACGAGTAGGAGTTGGCAGATGAAACCCTAAATCTCGGGGTTTTGCACCCTATTTAAAGGATCATTGGCCTCCCCCAGCCTCCCCTTTACTACCCTTTGTCCCTCTCAAGCCCTAAATCGTGTATGTGTGTGTTCTTTTGGTGTGTTCAAGCTTGGAGGAGGAACTTTGAAGAAGGAAACACTTGGGGAAGCAAGGAAATCAAGGCTAGGAACTCATGGGGAGCTAAGAGGTTCATCAGTTGTCACTCCCTGGAAGGTATTAAGCTATTCCTTTAGCTCATCTCTCTTTTGACCTCTTTTGGATGGGTTTTATGAAAGGCTCCCCATGTTTAAGTTAAGATCTGAAGTTGTAACTTCAGATCTGGACTCCTTTTGACCTCTAGATCCATAAAATCATCAGCCTTGCCTGGTAGGAGCCTTCCCTCAAGTGGGAGACTTCATTGTAAGCTTAGTGTTGCCATTTAAGGGTCTTAAAGCCTTGTATGCACGTAAAGTTTGCAACTTTACGTGATAAACATGCCCTAGAAGCTTGGATCTGTAATTTGGAACCTTGCCATGGCTTTAAAAGCGTCTGCGTGGATGAAGGTCTGCAAGGACTCGACGAGTTGGATGAACAACTCGGCGAGCCCGTTGAAGATAGCCATGAACTCGAAGAGTTGGATGAACAACTCGGCGAGTCCGTTGAAGATTGCCTTGGACTCGACGAGTCATTCGAAGACTCGTCGAGTCGGCTAGGGTTTCTCCTAATTCTTGGATGTATGAACTCGACGAGTTAAAAGGGAGCTCGACGAGCCAATCAGGGATTTCACGACTTCTCGAGTTCAGGAAGGACTCGACGAGTCAGTTAACTGCACTCGATGAGTCGAGTCAGCATGGACTGTTGAATTTGACTGTGGACTTTGACTTGGACCAAGGGTTGACCAGTTGACTTCTGAGGGTATTCTTGTAATTTGGAGATTTATAAAAAGGGTTTTATGGTAACTATAGGTGGTGGAGTTTGTGTTGGTGATCCGGGAGTCCAGCTTTCTAGTTTTAGACGACAGTTGCAAGGTGAGTTATCCTCACTATACTAAGGGGTCTAAGGCACCAAGGCCGGCCCATTGGATATGTTATCCTAGCAGCGTTAGATGTTAAGTATGAGTTAGTCTAGCATGTTAGTGGTTGTGTCAGTTAAGTAGACCTGTAGGACTGCTTGTGATGTTATATGATTATTTTTGCTCGGTGATTATGTTATGTGTTTGTTATATGAGATGGGTTGAGGTTGTACTGCTTCGTGTGGTAGCCAACAAAACCTAGGAGCATACCAGTTACGAGCTAAAGGAGACTCGTACTGTGGGCTCGGGAGCATTCCAGTTACGGGTTGAGGGAGACTCGTACTGTGGGCTCGTGGGAATTACAGTCTGTAGGGCTGTGGACCTGTTACGTGCTATTCTTTTCAGTTTGTTATGATATGTTGTTGCTGACATGGTTATGTGGACTGTATGTGTATCGGTATTTTGGGGGTAACTCACTAAGGTAGTGTTTGTTTTTTGTCTGCAGATCTGCGTGGCCTCTTCTGTCTGCGCTGCGCAGACCACGCGCAGACATTAGCCTTCGCAGACTGTTTGTTTTTCTGAAGACTGCAGACCTAAAAATGTCTGCGCGCCCTCTTCTTGGCGCAGATGTGGACCAAAGTCTTCTAACATCTTCAGACATCTTCTAGCCTAAAAAAACATATATATGTTTATTCTTTTTAAGTTTTTTTTTAATTTATATTTTTTCCAACTTTATTAATGATAAACAATTTGAAAAAAAAATTACAAAACTTTAAAAAAAAACGTTCGACAATACAAACATGATATTTTTGACAAATTTATAAATAAAGATTTATTACAATAATAGTCGTTGAAGTTGTTTATATAAATATGAAAAAAAATCATAATATATTCTTATATTTTTTTGCCAAATTTTATAAAATATTATTTAATACAGTATCATCAATTTCTCGAGAAAATATTTATGGTACGTTTTTAATGGATTTAATTGAAAAAATCGAAGTTTATTTCTATCCATTTATGTATCAAATTCTTTGATCACTAATTATAATGTTTAGTTATAACTTTGTAACCAAAGTTGTTGGTTTTTATCAAATATATACGTTAATTCATACGATTTTTATTTTTATTTTGTATACAATAATACATAAAAGTTGATCTAGATTCGTTAATTATCTATAACAAAGTCATAAAAATATTAAAAAATCCCTTTTAAGTTTTAAAAAATCAATTTATTTATATTTCAGTTTATTTTAGTAGCCCGCAGATCTTAAAAAAACAAACAGTCTTTTTTTTTTTTTTCAGACTGCAGACGTTTGGTCCACCTCTTCTACTGCAGAGGTCTACAGATATGGTCCGCAGACTGCAGACATTTTGCCTCAGAAAAAACAAACAGCACCTAAGCTTTCGGGCTTATAGTTCCAGTTTATTGTTTCAGGTACATCAGGGGATCGCGGCAAGGCGAAGACATGATCGTACAACTCCTCATATTATGTTTATGTTTCTGGGAATACTTTGATAAATAATATTTTGAAAACAAAGTTGTAATAGTTTGATGAACTTGACAGGTTTTAAAAGTTTAAATTGGTTTGAAATTTTTGGGTGTTACAAGTTGGTATCAGAGCCTTGGTTTGAGTGAATTGGAGGAACACTCGTGTAACTCCAGTCTCAAATCAAGGAAAGGAGTTTCAAAATGATTTTTCTAAAAAGGTTTTCAAAATAAATAAAGGAGGATGCAGGGTGTACGATCAGCCGGAGCCAGTAAGTAGACCCCAAAATACCATACAAGTTATTTGATTATGTGATATGTTATAACAACATGTTAGTACTAGGCTAGGGATCTTCAGAAATTACACGGTAGAATTGTCTGATTTCATGATGCCTACTAGCCTAGGGCTTCCTTTATATGAAATTGACATCATTACTATAGTTGCTTAGTATATGCATCACAGTTATATATAATTAAGATCTTATAGCCTGAGAATGTTTGATTTGGCCTTATGTTCTGTTCTTGTTTGATTGGGAGCTTAGGGTAGGATTGGATATTCGAAAGTCTATAGTGTCCAACATTATGTATGGATAGCATACACTAGTGCTACAAGGTTGGTGGAAGTTTCATGGATAGGTGGGTTGAGTGAGGCCGGGAGGTCAGTTATGAGATGTTTATCACTCCTCTAGGGTGAGAATTAAGCGCTCACCATGTTGTGTATTCAATTAGGGCATTGTGATGATGCTTGAGACAAATATGGGTAGGTGTGGAAGGTATTATGGGCCCGTACTACTGAAAGCATAGGACCCATACGCGTGTCAAGAAAGTCACAATCCCTAGGGTTAATAGGGAGTTGGCTCCCAACTATTTATAGGGATTATCTGATATCTTGTGGTATGTTTCAGAATGGTGATGACGAGGCGCTTTGTGGCTGGATCCGATTCAGGATCAGGATCAGGGGACAGAGACCAGGAGGGGTTGACAGCACCTGAGCCGGTGGTGCGGATGGGTACAAAGGAGTTAGATGCCAGGATTCGAGAGATCCTACATGATGAGGTTGCTGCTGCATTCTGGGCTCAGTTACCGGAGATGTTTGGGTCAATTAAGACTGCTATGGTGGTGTATTTTGATGAGCTCTATGCAGCCCTTACAGAGACAGCCGCCGCAGCAGCTGCATCAGCTGTATCAGCGGCAGGGGGAGGAGTTGGTAGGGGTTTTCAGTATAGGGACTTCAATAACACGAAGCCCCATACTTTCGATGGGATGCAGGTTCCCATCAAGGCTTTGAGATGGATTTCAGATGTGGAGGGGTGTTTCTGATGGGTTTTGGTCATAAGACATCCTATGTGCTCATACAAACCCTAATGCTTGGATCTAGGTTTCTCTATTGTACATGCAAGTTATCCAAGACTATAAACCCTAATTCTAGCATTCAAATAATCATATTAACATGAGAATAGGTTTATAATGTTACCTTGATTGTTATGTAGCAATAACAATCCCAATTCCTCCTTGAATTGACTTTGGAAGGCTTAGAGTCACAAGTGTCACTCCTCTAATGGTTCACAAACACCATAAACAAGAGGATGAAGAGGAGAGAGGATGGAGGCTACCAAAACTCGTGTGAAACCCTAGCAAGAAGCTTAGCCACGTTTTTGGTCCTTAAGGGATCTATATATAGTTAGGCTATTAGGGTTATCTAACAAGGAAACTCTAATTTGGTTGCTTAAGCCCTAAGCAACCCATGGAGCCTTTTACTTAAGGCCTTGGACGATTTCATATGGGCTTCCCCATTAGAATTCGTCCACCTTATAATATAAGGCAATCCATGGCCCAAATTGCAATTATCTTATAATTACAATTTCAGTCCCTTAAGTTTAATTAATCTCTTTTAGTCACAAAACTAATTACCAATTAATTATTGACTAATATTAATTAAACAATATGATTTCTCCTTTAGTATATTATTCCCATAATATATTAATAAATCATATTTAATCCTTTCTCTCCATAATTCATCCTATCAAGTTGCTTTGGTGAAGGCAACCCAAAAGGACCATGCACCATCGGGTCAAGTACATACCAAAATAGTTATGGACTTAGACACTAATCCAACAGTCTCCCACTTGGATAAGTCTAACAACTATTCTGCGTATGACTTCAGATCCTGATCTGCAATCGTAGCTTTCCAAAGCCGCTGTCAACTCTGATCATATCAGATACGCGTGTCCTTAGATAAGGGATCATATATTCCTCCATTCTAGATATCATATGAGATATGATTTCAAATCATTCTCTTTGTACTATATCTCGATTTCCGATTTATGACGACTGACTAATTGAACAAATCAAATTAGCCCTAGCTCGGCCGAGCATTTACGTTTGTCATCACAAAATCATCGAGGGGCCCAAAGATATCGCTTTTATCCTACTTTGAATAAAAGGAATGGATAAACTTTGATACAATGCTTGCTTGCACTCACGCACCGAATCACACACAACAATATGTTTTATAATACCAAGTTACTAGTGCGTTTACATATTATCAATGTGCAACCGATTCGCAAGATACAACTCACACATCTCGGTTTCAAGAATATAAGATGTTATCGTCTCACCAATCACTCGTAATACAATTCATGAAGTGATCCAAGTGAGCGTGGCTTTAATCCAATGCTCAAATCATATTCATAAGCACTCATGAACGTTGCAACAAACATTTGCTTATGTCTAATACTCTTCTAGACAATCCACACACCAATTCATGACAGTCTTCATTCATATCTACTTCCAACATATGAATGACTGTGGCCCGTTCGAATAATTCGATTATTCTTAATAAACTCAATTATTCTGGAAGTCAAAACATGCAAATGTGAAACACAAGAATAATACTAATCCCATATGGCCTCAAACCTTTGAGTATAAATAAAACGCCTTTTATTTATCACCATATTGATTACTCATTATTTGTCGTTTCGGGTAATCAACTTCTTACTTGAATTATTACACTTGTCCCATGCACCTAGCATGCACACAATGTTTACCTATGGTTCTTACTTTTGTGAAATAGACAAATTGAACACATTTCCAATCATTCTCATTTTACAACTCCAAATCCTTTTTCCATAAGTGAAAGAATATCAAATTCTTGCTACTTATAGAATATGCTAGATTCTAACACTTTATGCAATGATCCTTTCGTAATGTCACTGCACCAAAGTCACAAAGACTATTGCCAATGATATTACAAAGTCTTCTATCAGAGATTGTTACAAGACAATTCCTTAGATATGATGTCTCTCACTCAAAGTACATTCCTTTGAACATCCTTTTGCATAAAAGTTTCTAATCTAGACATAGATTTTCAATATTTACTTCCTAATATGGACACGCTTCCATATTTTCCATATGACAACTCATTCTTAATAGAATCTTTTCTATTTGTAATGATGTCGATATGATCCATCCTATATGTAAACATTTCCATAATTTCCAATACTATATTTCCAACTACTCACAAGCGACCAATCCTCGTCTAACTTTGGATTGTCCTTTGATAGTTGTTTAATTATTTTAGTCAAAACCAATTCTAGTCCTTTTTCCCTCTAAATGCACTAGACATTTGAAAAATTTTAGAATGGTCAAACATTAAAGCATTTGCAATCGATCCTATACCCGAAGCGTATGGGACACGATGCATAATGTTTTATTTGCTATGTTCTCAAAATTCGAATTGTGAAGAGGAAATCCGTAATCATAATCGAAATTTTAAGAACACACTATGTACCCTTGACTAAATCTATTAACATTCCACAACCTAAGCCTTTAGATTTGAAATGAAGCATAATATTCTCTCCCTTAATTATAGCAAAACAACCTTTCAACTCTTACAACTTTGCAAAATATGACTCTTGTTTTCTATAATTAATATTGCCAACTTGCAATACTTTCCATAATAATCATACAATCATAACTTTTATGCTCCCACTATCATTATGATTACTATAAAACATAACACTTATGCTCCCACTAGCTTCGACTTGTATTCAAAACATCTTAACTTCTAGAAAAAAATACTTATTGAATTTCTTAAGTTCATGTTTCTAATACTTAGTGCTTTGATAATCTTTTATCAATGCTTTTTGAACTTATACACCTTTGCCTTCGATAGTTCATATGTGTTTCTAAACACTTAAGACTAATTGCTAAACCTTACAATTCAAATTATGGAAAGGGATACCGTAACCATAATTGAATTCGAGAATGCAATTTTACAATCACTATCTTCTTAAAATCTTTCTTAGTGAAAGCATTTCCTCACAATTATTTTCATGAAGGAGGAAATCTTATGACACTTAGATTTGAGCGGTGTATGTGTTCCTATCCATGTGAATTTGTTAAAACCAAAGTTTACGACAAATTCAAACTCATATGGACCGAACTTTCTTAATCTTGATTTCTTGCCTTTATGTTAGCACAGCTGCCCACCATGTCTTCCAAGTAGTTAAGCAGCTCACCCTTTCCTATCAATGTACCTTTCATTGATTAAGGTGCTTTGCCTTTTATGCGTTCAAAATGAGAACTCATAGAACTCACATGCATAATTAACTTAATTGGAACAGCACATAATCAAAATATTGTCAACACGATAGGTTGTAAACCTCAACTCATGTGCTAGTGATGATCGTTAAGGTTTATTTGATTTGTTCTTGAAACCTTTCAAGACCATTAAGACTCCCACTGACTCCTTGACATATAAGATTATCTTGTCATTAACCATTTCTTGACAAACAAATATTCAAGAGTTAGTGTAGCTTTTATCAAAACACTTCATAAATTGGTCCTAGTTGGTCTTTGTCTTATCACAACTTACCACATTTAATGAATGTTATAAACCTTCTTAATACTTTTTCACTCAATGTCACAATCTTAACTTTAAGACTTGTTTTGGAACGAAGTATGATTGACTTATTGATTTAACCATTTCTTCAATTCTTGATTCCTCTTCTTAGACATACAATTGTACTAAGACTCACTTAGAGGATCAATTAAGATATGGTTCTTAATCATTAAGACCTATCATAAAGCATAAAAGGTACTCTCCATTCTTAATCAATTCCGAATTACACTTAATCTTATAAGTATAATCATATTTACGAATATCTTGGTTACTCTTATGGTGGACTTGATCAATATGCAACTTTGTGTACTTGATCTCCTAGTCCTTCACTTGACACTTTGTCAATGAATTAGTCTAATTTCCAAATATGAAATTTCTCATTCATCGTGCAACCAAGTTGCATGATTCCAAGTTTCTGTCCAATTGAAGCTTGGGCGATGAGAAACTTTCCCTATTTGGTAAATTCTCGACTTTCCATAACATAATAAGAACCAAATCCATTATTGCTAATAATAGAAACATTTTAACATCAATTTTTCATACACGCCATTGTAAGGATAAATAAATAAAATTTAAAATCAAAATTTATTTTATTGCGGAAAAATTTGTCCTTACAATGCAACTCATTGAAAAACTTATGCTAATACATCTTTCTTAGTAATCTAATTCTAACTCTAAGTAGTAGCTCAAGAATCTAATCTTCGAGAAACGCGATCGAAATCCATTCCTTCACGGTTAGATTCTACTCACTTCTTCCCTTAAGCTTCCTTTCTTTTCTTCGATCCTTCAAAACATCTATTGTAATCTTATCACATTATGTATTCAGAATCTAGAATGAAGCTTAAAAGAGTTAGTCAATGGATTTTACCTAAATTAGAGCCATACGTTTCGACTCTCCCATCTCTTAGATCTCTTAGGTAAATGGGGCAGCTTTGTCTCCAATGCCCTTTCTCTTGGCAATAAAAGCAAATTGACTCTTTTGGAATAGGACATGGAACTACTTCAGACATCGCCTTTCTCTTATGATCAAACTTTTCGATCATAGCATGTCTTTCGTTGCCATTGTCTATATCCATAGAGGTCTCGAAGGCAGATTCACCAATCAACTTTGCTTTTTCTATTGTGCCAAATCATTGTTGATTCAGCAGCAATAAGCATATAGGTGAGATCTATAAGGGTCACGTCGTAGTTCATCATATAGTACTCTCTTACGAACTCACTATATAAGTTGGGAAGTGACTGAAGAACCCAATCAATAGCCATTTCCTCACAGACAACGGATCCTAACATTCTTAACCTATCAATGTGTGACTTCATCCCTAGGACGTGTCCACACACGGACTTTCCTTCTTTATGTTTACTTGCCAAAAGGGCTTGAGTGATCTTGAACTTTTCAAGCCTTTGATCTTGTGGGTTAGGGAGAATAATTGGAGGAGGTAGAGGAAGTGAAGCATGATTTCTTGTTCCTCGATCGAATCGTGGAATGCTTGTTCCACGGGATTTGAGAAGACCATAGTTGTCGAACTTTGACATCTACAAAACGGGAGAAAAACGAATTCAAGTTAGTTGATAGATTGAGTCCTTAGTAAATCACCCAAATGAAATACTAAGGCTAGGACCCAACACAATATTCTACAACTCGGGAGAGGGATGCCGTAACCCTAATTGCAGAATATTTGAAGGTAAGTGAATGATGATTCACTAATTTCCACCATGAAAAAAGAAATTTAAGTTTTAAATCTATGAAAACTCCTAGATCCTTTGAGATTCATTAAACTTTCAATGGCATGTTTAAATCTCGATATGCCCCTCTTGTTTGTGACTGGGATGCCGAGGATCACAAAGCGGGTGTGAATAACCATGCAAACTACATGGTGCCCCCACATGTTACAGTCACCTATTCGATGTGCCGGTAAACCACACACGCTCCACCGAACTATGACAAACATTGAGTCACCCTTTGCTACCTTTGCTTAGAACCATTTAGTGTGCCGGTTAACCACACACGCTCCACTAACGTCTTCGCAAGGGCACAAAGTGTAATTTCATGGAATTGCATCAATTCACTTTTGCCTAAGTAACTAAGATTGGGAATTTGTAAAACATTTAGTTACTTTTGTATATCATTATACTTATAATGGAAGGTTTTGTCCCATCCTACCCGTTCGGCTAACGACCCTCCACTAGTCAAGAGTACGGTGGGTAAGAGTGGATACCCATTCAATCGCCATTTTATAGGCAATTTCCTTAAACACCCCTTATAGACTAGCTTCGTGAATGAGGCCTACTAACGGTAAGACTGACTTTTACTCATACATATATATAATATTAGACTTTTAATGTTATATATAGTATAGGGTGTATTTTATACTTTCAAAATACTAGGTGGTCTAATTTAACAATTATACTTTTAATTCAATTAAATTGTAAACCTAAACTTTTTATGGATTTATTAAACTTCTTTTAATTATACACTTTAATTAATTAATAAAATCATAAGGGTGTGATTTGAACTTTTTCAAAACAATACTAGAGTTTTAAAATTTAACATTCCTAATTAAACTTTTAATCAACTTTTAAATTCCAAAACTTGAGGGCAAGTTTTGAAACATTTCAAAAACATTAGGGTTTAGAATTTAAATATACATCAAATTAAACTATTAATCCAAAATTTTAAATTCCAAAACTTGAGGGCAAGTTTTTGAAACCTTTTTCAAAACATTAGGGTTTTAACTATTTAAATTTCAAAACAACAAAACTTTTGGGTTCAAATTTAAACTATAAAACCTAAAGGGCAAAATATGAAACTTTTCATAACAACTAGGATCAAATAACAAATAATTCAAATTAACATTTAATCACATAATTATCCATATTTGATTTATTTAATGATTTCTTGCAAAACAATTTATCAATTTAGTCAAAATAATTAATCAATTATCTTATAAGGAAACAATTATCTTATTAATTGATAAATATCTTCAATTAGATCAAAAATATAGTCAAATATATCATATAATCGGATTAATATTGATCTAACATGATAAGGTAACAATCCATAAGCAAAAACAGCAAGAAATCGCGTAATACCCTCCATCTGACGAGTTGACTCGTCGAGTCAGGCTTGGACTCGTCGAGTCTGCATGGACTCGGCGAGTTCAGCCATGGACTCGGTGAGTCCAGCCTCCAAAATCCAAAAAATCGAATTTTTCAAACATGTTAAGCATCAATACAATAGAAACCAGTCTAGGCTCTGATACAACTGATGGGTTTTGGTCATAAGACATCCTATGTGCTCATACAAACCCTAATGCTTGGATCTAGGTTTCTCTATTGTACATGCAAGTTATCCAAGACTATAAACCCTAATTCTAGCATTCAAATAATCATATTAACATGAGAATAGGTTTATAATGTTACTTTGATTGTTATGTAGCAATAACAATCCCAATTCCTCCTTGAATTGACTTTGGAAGGCTTAGAGTCACAAGTGTCACTCCTCTAATGGTTCATAAACACCATAAACAAGAGGATGAAGAGGAGAGAGGATGGAGGCTACCAAAACTCGTGTGAAACCCTAGCAAGAAGCTTAGCCACGTTTTTGGTCCTTAAGGGATCTATATATAGTTAGACTATTAGGGTTATCTAACAAGGAAACCCTAATTTGGTTGCTTAAGCCCTAAGCAACCCATGGAGCCTTTTACTTAAGGCCTTGGACGATTTCATATAGGCTTCCCCATTAGAATTCGTCCACCTTATAATATAAGGCAATCCATGGCCCAAAATTGCAATTATCTTATAATTACAATTTCAGTCCCTTAAGTTTAATTAATCTCATTTAGTCACAAAACTAATTACCAATTAATTATTGACTAATATTAATTAAACAATATGATTTCTCCTTTAATATATTATTCCCATAATATATTAATAAATCATATTTAATCCTTTCTCTCCATAATTCATCCTATCAAGTTGCTTTGGTGAAGGCAACCCAAAAGGACCATGCACCATCGGGTCAAGTACATACCAAAATAGTTATGGACTTAGACACTAATCCAATAGTTGCTTCACTTGCTCGTGTCCTGCTGACCAGAAGGTCTGGTGTGCTATAAACCTACTTGGGTCAGGGGCCAAGGACTGGTGGAGACTTGCGACTGGGTGATACGCTGATGATCAGAGAGCTGCTGTTACCTGGGAGCAGTTCAGATACATGTTATGCGCCTGTTACATTCCGCGGGTTGAGCGGGAGTGGTTGGCACAGGAGTTTTTGAGTTTGAGACATGATGGGGAGTCGGTGACGGAGATCACCCGTATGCTCACTGAGTGGGCGATGTTCTGCCTAGAGTTTGCTTCCGAGCAGTCTCAGATGACCCGTTATCTGAGTATGCTCAAGACTGATATCTGACAGTTTGTATCTACCCAGCGATGTGATACTCTTTTGGAGTTACAGGAGGCTGCTAGACGGCAGGAGTTAGAGATTGAGCTGCAGCTGAGGGAGCAGCGGTCGGCCCTAGCACAGTCGCAGCTGGCGCCGAAGCGGTCAAAGACCGCTGATTTGAGGTCTGGGAGTCAGCAGAGCCGCTCTTGTGGAAAGTGCGACAAGGTTTATTCCGGGATTTGTCGAGCCAGTAGTGGGTGCCACAGGTGTGGCAAGGAGGGGTACTATGTGAAGGATTGTCTCCAGGCCGCTCCGATACCTAGTATGAAGTTATGTTACCATTGTGATCAGGTTGGCCATTTGAAGGCCAACTGCCTGTTACTCGCCGCCAAACCGGCGCAGGCTCCAGCGCTGGCTACTTTGAGGATCACGGATGGGAGACCAGTCAAGGCAGAGCCTCCGAAGGCTCAAGGTCATGCTTTCCAGCTTACAACGGAGGAGGCCAGAGCAGCACTAAATGTGGTTGCTGGTATGTTTCTATCCTTTATCTTATTTTCTATATCTGCTGTATGCTTATCTATTGTACCTGTGATTAGGTACGTTTTTAGTGAACTCTTTGCCTGCTTTGGTTTTATTTGACTCGGGGGCGAGTCGGTCCTTTGTATCTTAGTCTTTTAGCAGGGAGTTTAGTGCGCCAGCGGGCGAGTTAGAGTGTCCATTGCGAGTATCTATCGCCAACGAACACGGGGTTTTTGCTTCTTCAGTCTATCGAGGGTGTGACTTGGAGATTTTCGGGGTGTCCTTTCCGATATATTTGATTCCGATCCCCATAGGGGAGGTGTGCGTGATTGTGGGCATGGATTGGCTCAGTCGGTTCGGTGCTATGATTGATTGCGAGGTCCAGCGAGTGGTAGTTCGAACCCCAAGTGGGGGAGAACTGATTGTATATGGTGAAGGCACCAGAGTATGATCAGGGTTTTGTTCAGCTTACAGGGCTCGGCAGTATATTCAACATGGGTGTGCGGGTTATCTAGCATATATGGTAGATAGGTGAGTCAGGGATCAGATTTCGGTTTTCGATGTATCGGTGGTCAGGGAGTTTGCGGATGTGTTTCCGGAGGAATTGCCAGGGATACCTCCAGAGAGGTAGGTCGAGTTCAGGATCAACCTGGTGCCAGGTGCGGTCCCTATCACTAAGGCGCCGTACCAGTTGGCACCACCAGAGATGCAGGAGTTGTCGTCGCTGCTATAAGAACTGTTGGGCAAGCAGTTCATTTGACCTAGCGGTTCTCCATGGGGAGCGCTGATTCTTTTTGTCCGGAAGAAGGACGGTTCGCACCGGATGTGTATTGATTACCGGGAGTTGAATAAGTTAACGATGAAGAACTGTTACCCACTCCCGAGGATAGACGATCTCTTCAATCAGTTGCAGGGCGCATCTTGGTTTTCCATGATAGACTTGAGGTATGGGTATCATCAGGTCAGGGTTAGAGAGGAGGACGTGGAGAAGACCGCGTTCCGAAATCGTTATGGACATTATGAGTTCGTGGTGATGCCGTTTGGGCTCACCAACGCGCCAGCGGTGTTCATGGACTTGATGAATCGGGTCTGCAGACCGATGCTTGATCGCTCGGTCATAGTGTTTATAGATGATATCTTGGTGTATTCCAAGATCCGAGAGCAGCATGAGGAGCATCTGCGATAGCTGTTGGGAGTTCTGAGATGAGAACGACTGTATGCCAAGTTCTCGAAGTGCGAGTTCTGGTTACGAGAGGTCCATTTCCTCGGGCATCTCGTCATCCAGGAGGGGATTTTAGTCGATCCGGCCAAAATCAAGGCGGTTATGCAGTGGGAGGTTCCGAAATCTCCCTCAGATATTAGGAGTTTTCTGGGATTGGCAGGGTACTACCGGAGGTTCATACGAGATTTCTCCAAGATTGCAGTACCCCTCACTCGTCTGACGAGGAAGGGGGTGGATTTTCGGTGGGGCCCCGAGCAGCAGAGGGCGTTTGAGACCCTCCATCAGCGTTTGTGTGAGGCACCAGTCTTGACCATCCCGGAGGGAGTTGAGGATTTTTTGGTGTTCTGTGATGCATCCATCACAGGTTTAGGGGCGGTCCTCATGCAGAGAGGACGAGTGATAGCCTACGCATCGCGGCAGCTGAAGCCGCATGAGAGGAGATACCCTACGCATGACTTGGAGCTGGGGGCGGTGGTGTTCGCCCTCAAGATATGGAGACATTACCTCTACGGGGTCCGCTGTACCATTGACACGGATCATAAGAGCTTGAGACATATCATGGATCAACCGAACCTGAACATGAGGCAATGCAGGTGGCTGGATGTAGTCAAGGACTATGATTGCGAGATCCTTTACCATCCTGGTAAAGCGAATGTTGTTGTAGATGCCTTGAGCCGCAAGTCAGCCGGGTCTTCCACTCCCGCGGTATGTGTGAGAATAGCGGTGGATTTTCCGCTTGTGAGTTTGATCAGAGATGCCCAGGTAGAGGGCATGCGACCGGAGAATTGGAAGCTGGAAAGGATGAAGGGTGAGAATACCCGGTTTGTGCAGGTTAGTCGGGGACTATTGATCCGATGTGGTCAGGTCTGGGTTCCGATGTCGGGTGGGGTTAGGCAGACGGTTATGGAGGAGGCTCATAAGTCTCATTTCTCTATTCACCCAGGGGCCACCAAGATGTACCGGGATTTAAGTTTGACCTATTGGTGGCTGTGCATGAAGCGAGAGATCGCTTGGTACGTCGAGAGGTGCCTGACCTGTAGGATGGTCATGGCCGAGCATCAGAGGCCGCATGGAAAGCTGCAGCCTTTAGAGATTCCCATGTGGAAATGGGAACAAATCACGATGGATTTTATCACCAAGTTGCCGAGGACGGCGAAGGGGTTTGATGCTATATGGGTCATCGTGGATCGATTGACCAAGATTGCCCATTTATTGGCTATACGAGAGATCTCATCGGCCGAGAAATTGGCCGAAGTGTACGTTCGCGAGATCGTGTCTTGCCATGGGGTTCCCATTTCCATTGTCTCTGATCGGGATGTCAGGTTTACCTCCCACTTCTGGAAAAAGTTTCACGAGGAGCTGGGCATGCGGTTACACTTCAGACATCATTCCACCCGCAGACAGACGGCCAGAGCGAGCGGACTATTCAGACCCTCGAGGACATGTTGAGGGCGTGTGTCATAGATTTCGGTGGGAGTTGGGATTCTCACCTACCGCTTGCAGAGTTCGCCTACAACAACAACTATCATTCTAGCCTTGGCGCCCCGCCTTTCGAGCTGTTGTACGGGCGCAGATGTCGCACCCCGGTTTGTTGGGGCGAGGTTGGCCACAGGGTGATGGTTAGGACGGAGGTGGTCTTGCAGACTACCAAGAAAATCCAGCAGATTAGGCAGCGGCTGCAGACCGCTCAGAGTCGGCAGAAGAGTTACGCCGACCGACACCGCTCCGAGTTAGAGTTTCAGGTCGGTGACATGGTACTCCTGAAGGTCTCGCTCTGGAAAGACGTGATCCGCTTCAGGAAGAGGGGAAAATTGGGTCCTCGGTATATTGGGCCGTTCAGGATCATGGCTAGGGTTGGCAAGGTAGCTTACAGGCTAGAGCTGCCGGAGGAGCTTAGTCGGATACACAACACTTTCCATGTTTCGCAGCTGAGAAAGTGCATTAGGGATCAAGAGGAGGTGGTGCCGCTGGATGATATTCAGGTTGACGAACGCCTGAATTACGTAGAGAGGCCTGTGGCCATACTGGAGAATAAGATAAAGATCCTGAGGAATAAGGATATACCTTTGGTGAAAGTTCAGTGGGAGCATCGGAGGGGGTCTGAGTGGACGTGGGAGACAGAGGCAGAAATGCGGGAACATTACCTGGAGTTATTCGCTGTAGCAGACTTCGAGGACGAAGTCTAGTTCAAGTGGGGGAGAATTGTAACGCCCTGATTCTCAGGTATTGACTTAGTGTGTGAGTTCTTGATTTCAAGGGCTACTCGACGAGTTGATTGCCCCACTCGTCGAGTATACCTCCAAATGAAGCTCCCAACACAAGTATGCTCAGATCTATAGCCTGGAATCCCACTCCTTCTTCTTCAAAGCTCCTTCTTCACTTAAAGAACACAAAAAATCACTTAAAATCTCTCAAATGGACACACACAAGCTCAAGAACGAATATTAGGGTTTGAGAGGGTTGCTTGTTTGAGAATGGTGGCCAGGAATGAGGCCATTATATCCTTTATATAGGGACACACCCCAAATTAGGGTTTCCACTCTGGTCCTAGTACGCCCAACGTACTAGGTGGCTTCCACATCAAAAACACGCATATGAGTACATTGAGCGTACACTCGCGTACGCCCTGCATACTCATGTACAACCATTTATCAATAAGGGCTAAACTTGACAATTTACCAAAAGAACTAGGGTTTATATTGTATACCTAGTCTTGGGATGTTACATCTTATCTAACTAAAACTATATTTCTTTTGTAGATGTTTACTCCAACTGATGCTTTTGGTTCCTCCTCCTCCTCCTCCTCCTCCTCCTCTTCTTCCTCCTCCTCCTCCTCCTCCTCCTCCTCCAACAACAACAACAACAACAACTTCTCCTTGTTGAACATCTGCTCTAAGGTGCAATTGGATGGCACCAACTACAATGATTGGATGCGCAATATAAAAATGGCCCTTCGTTTCGAGGACAAGGAGTATGTTGTTGAGAGACCATTAGATGAGATCGACGAAGAAAAGGTCACTCCTGAAACACTACAATGATGAAACAAAATTTGCTTGCATCATGGTGGCCACAATGACTCCAGAATTGCAGAGACACCATGAGGATTACTGGTCGTACGGGATGAACAAGGACCTTATGGAGAAATACCATAAGTGAGCTCGTCAAGAAAAGTACGAGGTGGTAAAGTCCCTTATTGCTAGCAAGATGAAGGTGGGAGAGTCTGTTAGCAGCAACGTTCAGAGAATACAACAATACATGGATAGGCTTGTCAAGATGAATGTGAATTTTGATGAAATGATGGCAATCGACATAATGTTGAACTTGCTACCAAGTTATTATGATCAGTTCATATTGGCCTATCATTTGAACAATAATGAGACTACTTTGTCTCAATTGCAAAACATCCAGAGAACACACTGAAGCAAGAATGAAGGGAAAAGGTGTTGCCTCCACTCCTGTTAGTACTCCCGTTCTGTCCATTGGTCAAGGGAAAGGGAAAAAGAGGAAAGGTCCTCCAAAACATAACTGGAAGGAGAAATCTCAAGCTGGGTCATCTAACAATGGACCCAAAAAAACCCCAGTTCTGATGCTCCCCCTGTCTCTGATCCCAAAGAGGCCACTTACTTCTACTGCAATGACAAAGGGCATTGGAAACGAAGCTACTAAAGATACTTGCAAGATATCAAGGATAGAAAGGCGAATCCAACCTCAGTAGGTATTTACACTATCTTATCTAATAACTCATCATATTCTTGTTCTTGGGTCCTTGATATAGGATATGGATTTCACATTTGTTTTGATTTACAGAGATAAGAAGAAGTGAGGATGTGGAGCATGGAAGAATGAATTTAATCATGGGGAATAGGCAATCTTCACCTGTCATTAAGATTGGAGTTTATGGCTTAGTGCTTAATAGTGGGTTAGGATTAGATTTAATAAAATTGTTTCTACTCATCAGAAATGACACGAAACATAATTTCTTTTTGTAAGTCCCTAATCTGCCTGTGTATCAATCAGATCCGTTTGATGGTGCGGAATCCCAATCAAACGGATGATGTCAGATCAAATAGAAGAGAAGGAGAAGAAGAAGATGATGAATCTCAATGTATTAATGAATAGAATGATGATCCGAATACAAGAGATTCACACACACTAACACACAATAGTTCTTCTCTCTCTCTGGCCGTAAACTCTCTAGGGTTCATCAATCTCTACTCCTCACCCTAACACCTATATTGATACAAGGGGAACATGGGCTTGGTGGACATGGGCCGTAAATGGGTTTACGGCCATAAACTCAACCGTAAACATGACCGTAAACTCCAGAAATATTATAGAAAAATATAATTGCCCAGAAAAGCAAAGTATAAACCATATTTTGACCCAACAATCTCCCCCTTGGTTTATAGCTTTCTTTTTTTAATGACCCAACAAGCTCCCCCTAAAAAGTAGCTGGCTTTTCTTGTTAATCTTCATCGAGAGCTTGGCTTCAACATTTATCTTCAATGAATGACTTCATCTTGAGCAGTTGGGCTTTTCTTCAGAGTTTGGCCTTAAACGGACGTTGGGTGAGGAGGCTTGATGTACTAATTCTTGAAAGATAGCGCTTTCAGCTTGAGAATCCTCAGAGAGAACATCAGAGAGAACTGAACTTTTAGATCACTTCAGTAGGTTTAAGATAGCATCAGACTGATTGAGGAGGCTTCAATGCAATCTGTCATATATTCTTCAATTTCAGCTTCACCTTGCTTTTGGGGTTGAAAGATAGAATGTTGAAAGAATAATCTTCATTTATTGATCCTTCGAATGGGAATTCTTCGATGCTCACGGACGAGGCTTTGGCTCAGAAATCTTCAACACAAACTCCATGAGTCTTATCTATGCCTGAAATCACTTTTCAAGACAAAACAAAACTAAAAGAAAACTTATCTATACCAATTGTAAGTCCCTAGAATGCCTGTGTATCAATCAGATCCGTTTGATGGTGCGACATCCTAATCAAATGGATGATGTCAGATCAAATAGAAGAGAAAGAGAAGAAGAATAATATGAATCTTTGTATGTATTGATATGAATGAAGATCTGGATACAAAAGATTCACACACACACACATAAAAGCTCCTATTTCTCTCTGTCGTAAACTCTCTAGGGTTCATCAATTTGTTCCTCACACCCTAACACCTATATTTATACAAGGGGAACATGGGCTTGGTGGACATGGGCCGTAAATGGGCTTACGGCCGTAAACTCAACCGTAAACATGACCGTAAACTACAAAAATATTATAGAAAAATACAATTGCCCAGAAAAGAAAAGTATAAACCATACTTTGACCCAACAAGTGGTCCGCCTAAACTCTGTTTCGCTTCTTCCATTATTTCAGAAACATCACTTTCGTGTGTCTTCAGCTGACTGTATACATCATTCAAAGATGAACAGTCGAAGCTTTGTTGATTTTTTATCATCATACTAACACTCCTCCATTCCTTCCTAAGTCCCATAACAAAAGTAAAATTATACTCCATCAACTCATTCAGAGGATCGTAGTAAACTTTAATTGTTTCAGTTTCCTTTTGTCTGAACTCCTTCAGCTCAACCAAACACTACTTAACAAAATTGATCTTATTCTACTCACTTCCTTGATACTTTTCCTTGAGAGTATTCCAGATCTCCTTAGCAGTTTTACAACCATGAATGTAGTTGTAAACAACAGGTGGCAAAGCACCTCTCAACTCTCTCATGCAACGTTTTTCGTTGTTCTTCAGTCTTGTTTGTTGCTCTCCAATAGCAGAAGTAGTTCCAGATGAACCTATGTTTTGAACATTCAATGGAGGTTGAACTGTTCCATTGATGCAATTCCATAACTCTTCATCCAGACCCTTCAAGTAGTTTTCCATACGATCAGCCCACTGATCGTAGTATTCTGGAATCAGCATTGGAATTTTGGTTGATGATCTGAGCAGATGAGAATATGAAGTCATTGTGTTCATGTTGAAGTTCGTCATTGATGAACACACGAGAAAAATTCAGAAATCATAGAAAACTTGATGAATTTGAAATTTGATCAAACGAATTGATCAGAAACTTATAATAGATCACTCGATTATACAATTCGAATGCAGAATCTAATCAAATCTGTAGATTAGACATGATATTCAGAACCAAAAGCACGAAAACTTTTGAGACAAAAAATGACTCAAAATCAGATGATTCAGAATGAAAATCAGATCATTGCAGTTTGATTCCTGCTTTGATACAAATTGTAGAAGAATTGTATTCGAGAAATCGATTAAGAACAAGATCAATCAATGTAATGCACTCAAAAAGTAAATAAGACTTTGAAGTTTGTATTATTCTCAATAAGCTCGATTACAAAAGAGATAACGAAATTGGAAAACTCGTATCTCTAAATCTGAGCTCAGTCCCTATTTATAGGGAAACAGAGAGTAGAAAAAATACTAAGTCTAAAACTATTAAGCTTCGTACGAAAGGGACTTAGCAAATACGTTACATACGAAATTGACTAAACACTATTCGACTCTTTACAAGACTTCGACCCTTACACTCTTGCCATTCATTTAGAGGTGAAGTATCGAAGCTTTGTTGATTCTTCACCATCATACTGACACTCCTCCATTCCTTACGAAGTCCCATAAAAAAGTGAGATTGAACTCCATTGATGACCTTGTGATTCCAAAATGATTGCATCTATAGATCAGTTCATTAATACGATCATAGTAAACTTCAATCATTTCATTCTCTTTTTGTATGAATTCTTTTAGCTCCACAAGACACTAGTTAACAGAATTTATCTTCGTTTTCTTGCTTCCTTGATACTTTTCCTTAAGAGTGTTCCAAATACCCTTTGCAGTTTTACAACCACGGACATAATTGTAAACAATAGGTGGCAGTGCACCTAGCAATTCTCTCAAACAACGTTTTTCGTTTTTCTTCAACATGGTGGATTGATCAGTAACAGCAGGTGTAGATCCAGATGATCCAATAGTTTGAACATTCGACAGAGGTTGAGCGATATCTGTAATGCAGCTCTAGAGTTGCTCGTCCAATCCGTTCAAGTAATCCTCCATTCGATCAACCCACTGATCATAGTACTCAGGAATCAACATAGGAATCTTCGTAGAAGATCCTAACAGATGAGAAAATGCAGTCATCGTGTTCATGTTGAAATTCGCTATTATCGTACGTATGAGATTTATCAGAAAAACTTGAAGAAATTTGAATTTGAATGAATGAATTGATCAGAAACTCAAAATCGATTACTCGATTACACAATTCAAACGCAAAATCAAATCAAAACTATAGATTATAGATGATTTTCAGAATCAAACAGTGCAGAAACTTTTGAGTCAAACACACGACTCAAAAACTAGAGATTCAATTGAAAATCAGATCTATGCAGTAATAATTCATGCTCTGATACAAATTGTAGAAGTGTTTAATCGAGTATAAGAATCAAATCAGATTAAAATGATGTAATATGAACACACTAAGTAAATAAGATCTAGTTTTAGCTAATATTACTTTCAATGAACACAAGTACAAAATGATAGAAGAAATGGGAAAACTCTCTCTATCAACTCTATGTTCAGCTTCGATTTATAGGAGGCTGAAAGTACAAAAAATACTAAGGCTAAACATTTGGCTTGGTAAACAAGATGCCTTAGTAAATATATAGGAAACATACGAAATGGCAAATACACAGATTTCGACATATTACAAGACATTTTGAGTCTACATTGTTTTGCATTAAACTTTAATGAGAGGATTAACAGGGTTATTAAGTTGTGAATACTATAAATAAGAGTCTGAAACTATTTTATTAAATTGTCAACGACGGCCCTAAAATACTCTATTAAATTTTGAATTTGTGTGGTGCACATAATGTACTTGATGAAATGTTTCAATAAAATCAATTATGTTTTTAAGCTGTAAATATTATGAATGAGAGACCTAAAGTAGTTTATTAAATTGCGAATTAAAGTCTTAAAATATATGTTTTAAATTGATAATATGGTCGTCAATATATAAATTTTTTTATTAAACTTTGAATTAATTATATTACATTATGAATTTGTTGTAATAAACAATGATTTTGTTGTATTAAAATGTGAATTAACTAATGAAGCTGTAAATTGACTGTATTAAGCTGTCACTTTTTTATTAGTTTTTTGGTTGCTAATGAAATATGAGATAAAAGAAGCATTATACCCCTATCTAATTTAATCTAATTTTGATTAAGGTATGTAAAATTTAAATTGTAAATATTTGTGTAAATGAACTTTGAAAGAAGCACAAGCTATAGATCACCAAATATACATGTAAGTTTTAAGTTGATGATATATTTGTGAATGTATACTTTTGTGCACTAAAATGTGAATTTATTATATTTAGTAAAATGTGAATTGTGAATTGACTGTACTACGCTATGAATTTTATATTAAAATATGAATAATTTGTGTATGAATGTTTTTATTAATTTTCCTATGAATATATTTATTTTTTGTGTTGTATAAATTTGTACGAATATTTTAGTTTTTATAATTATTTTGCATTAAACTATGAATAAGTGAATTAATTGCTTTATTAAATTGTGAATATAATATTTAAGTTGACAATCAATGATTTTATATACAGATTTTGTGATGATTGTGACGATGATATAGGTAGTTGGGGGTAATGGTGGTGGATTTTGGGTTTCATTTCCTTGAATATGTCATAATTTATACCGGTTTGAATTATATTGTGAATTTTATGTATTAAACTAAAAATAGACTCTATTAAGATGTACATTTTATTTGAACTTTCTGTTAAAATATAAATCAATGTATGCATGAAAATATTAAATTGTGTATTAATAAATTAATATGTTTATTAAACTGTGAATATAATATTTTCAACTTTGAATATGATATTTTAAACTTTGAATATGATATTTTAAACTATGAATTTCTATTTTACATGATATATATATATATATATATATATATATATATATATATATATATATATATATATATATATATATTTTAAAAATATACAATTTAGAAAAAAAATTGTCAAGGCTTAAATGTATATTTTTTATTAAAATGTTTTATATTTAGCTGCAAAAATAAAATAGTATATAATAAAAAATATTTACAAAGAAATGAGAACTAAAATGTTTTTAATGAAAACATTTAAAGGTTTTAACGGTCGTTTTGGTAAGGTTTTAGGTCAACATTCTAATAGTGGGCCTGTGAGGGATGAAAACATCAACAAAAATAATTTTTTCATCTGAGTAAAAAAATTGCGATATGAGCAAACATTTGGATAAATAAACAGTTTTAATTATTTTTTTGAAACAGACAAAATGAATAATGTGTTATGCTTTCTAAAATATTATCATAGAAGTATTTGATAAAGTGAGCATTGGTGACACGACATTAAAGAAATTAGGAAGCAAGATAAATGTTATAGAAAGTGAAATTAAAAACAAGCACCTTGTCAAAGTCAATATATTTATCACAAATTCAACATGTACACTTCGGTGGTAAGTATGAATTGATAAAGATAGACAGCTCATATTAGACTTTATAAGACTTATGATTGGATTTGGAATTCAATTAATTACAATGAAATACTATGTTGGATTAAAAAAATTGTAAGACTTAAGATTGGATTTGGAATTCAATTCCAATGAAATACTATGTTGGATTCAAAATAAATAAATGAATAAGGATTTAAGTTTGGGATATATATATATATATATATATATATATATATATATATATATATATATATATATATATATATATATATATATATATATATATATATATATATATATATATATCCCAAACTTAAATCCTTATTCATTTATTTATTTTGAATCCAACATAGTATTTCATTGGAATTGAATTCCAAATCCAATCTTAAGTCTTACAATTTTTTTTTAATCCAACATAGTATTTCATTGTAATTAATTATATATATATATATATATATATATATATATATATATATATATATATATATATATATATATATTAAATTTTTAATATTTTCATCACTTAGAAAAAAAAGTTCAAAACTATTATTTTTATTTTTATTTATTTATTTATTTTTTACAGTAAAGCCCTAACAACCGGCAACTTTTGACATAGTTACCTTTTTTTTTTCTAGTTATCCGTTAATTAAGACATTACTGTAAAAAAGAATTAGTTTAGGATTTTCTTGTCAAATCATGAATTAGTACTTTACTATTAAAAAAAAATACAGTTTACGATTTTCTTGTCAAATCGTTGAAAATATTACTACTTTATTGTATATATCCTTTTTTTGTAAAGAAATTTTATGGTATGATAGTTTTTAAGAATAACAGTTATTGCAACTTGCTCTACTCAGCTATATCCTAATGAAATTCTTAACTTTTTCTCTTGTTAAATAGTTTTTTTTAATCTCAACAAACCGACATTGAAAAAAATAAAGATAATCAAGAAAGAAAGAAAATACTAGGGATTTGGTCGCTTTTTGCAGTCCTAAAAAGTGGAGAACTATGAAATCGAAATTGTCCTTCTTACCCTTTCTCCATATTCACATTCTTTTTGATTAAGCGTGTGTTATTTGTGTTTGTACAATTTGCCCCTCTTTTCAGTTCAATATTTGACAGCGAACCAAGAAGAAAGCTTTACAAGTCTTCTCATCACTCTCTCTTGGGCTACAAAAATAGACTAAAATCTCAATATTTTCAACGATTTGACAAGAAAGTGTTAAACTTTTTTGATAGTAAAGTCCTAATTCACGATTTGACAAAAAAGTCGTAAACTTTATTAGACAGTAAAGTTCTAATTACCGGCTAACCGGAAAAAGGGTAAACGTGTCAAAAACTGTTGGTAATTAGGACTTTACTGTCACAAAAATAAAGTTTCAGATTTTCTTGTCAAATCGATGAAAATATTGGGAGTTTAGTGTATATATCCCTTTAAGTTTCCATAAAATCCATAAAACCAGTTAGGCAAAGCATGAAAGCAATTCAACAATTCCTCCTAACAGCAAGGGAATCTAATTCCAATCATTTACGTTTACTTATAAGGTAAAATTACAAAAATAACAAACCTTTAACATTTCATACTAAAATTTTATCCATCCATCGTCTCCCCTAACAGATAGAAGCACATATTCATCTCCGACTCTGATTGACTACTTCACTCACACTTTCATTATTGGTTGTCCATACGACATCTATGGTCGCTCGTTGGAAATGAACCAAAACATAATTTAGGCGGTGTTTAATTTTTTAGAGAAAAATTTGTGTGGCATTTTATAAGGGTTTGTTTTTTAGAAGACCGCAAACATAAAAGTACGTATGTGTCACACCCCCGAACCTGACGGCGGAAAAGTCCGGGGGCTTGTGCATGACTTCATCCTTGTAGTATCATCACATAGTATATATTTGAAACATAACATCATCATCATCACACATGTCATATAACAACATACATTGTTTACATCGAGTATTGTGTTTAAATATTACATGCCAAAATAATTAAAGTATGATGGAACAAAATATAAAAAAACATCCATTAAACTGTTCTGCCCAACCTACTTCAACGGTTTCCTGAGAATACAAGTTAATTTAAAAAGGTGAACATAAAAATGTTGGTGAGTTCATAAGTATGTTTTGAGAAAATGATTTGTATCACTTTGTAATCATAAGAAAATCCTATATTTTCTTAAAATAGTTTAGTGTGTTTATGTTTGATCTTGTATTAATGCATATGTGTTTTTGTTTTGTAAAATTCCAAAAGTAACTGAAGAGAATGTAACGAGAATGCCCCCAGACAACCCTATGTTGCCTATAAAAGAGAATACTGGTATATCAAACCCCGAGGTTGAGTACCATCACCAATATGTTCCCGAGTAATCCAAAATAAAAGAGAATGGTGTCCCATAAATTTCATAGTTTTAATTCCTGTAAGTGAGTCGTTATAACCATGCTAGATAATGACAAGTTCGCCTATCTTGGCATTTATGAACGCCGACGGAAAATAGAATAAGGTTTTTGGTCACCCTAGACTGATGTAGTCTAACTATAGCGAACAACTCAGGTGTCGGGTGTCATCCCCATATAGGTTTATACACAAACCCCCGCTCTCCATCTAAGAGACTCTGGTTATAACTACAGACTACGATCATACACACAATAGGTGTTAACCCGACACGTCTCACTAGATCCTTAATCGAATTTACGCAAAGAGAAACATATAAAACTCATTCTAGTTCTAAAGAACCATGTAAGCGAACAACTAAGGCACACTAAACATGTAAGTCATTTTCAGGCCCGAAAGGAATGAGATTATATAACTGTTGGATTAGTGTCTAAGTCCATAACTATAATCGGTATATGCTTGATCCGACCCGACATGGTCCATTTGGGTTGCATGTCATCGAAACATTTGGGTAGACCTTTTAATGAGAAGAAGATATTTGTGACATATTAATATATTATACGTTCTAATATATTAATATAAAATCATATTATTTAATTAGTATTGATCAAGAATTAATTTGGAATTAATTTATTGATAAAAAAGAGACTAATTAAATATATGGGGATTGATTGTGTAAATCATTGATTCTTATATATGTGGGCTTATGATCCATGATTCCTTATGTTGGGTTTAACCCATGTGGTGGCCCATGGATACTCCATGAAGGTTAAAACCCATGGAGCATAAGGAATGGGTAAAGTCATAGGTTACATGGTGTAACCCTAATGTGCACACTATATAAAAACCCCATTGGTTGGTGAAATTGGCACTAGTGCATAATATAGAGGGCAAGCCAATTTCCATGTACTCATATCTCTTCTCATGGTTATTCCAAATGTTCATGGTGTTGTGTGAACCATTTGAGGTGTCACACATGGGGTACTAGGATCTTAAGCTTCATGGAATCAAGCTACAACCAAGAGGTATGTAATTCTACTAGATTTTATATTACATGTACTTTATATTATGCTAGTTAGAAAAATACCTTGGAAAATTGATATTTGCATGTATAATAGATAAAACATAGATCCAAGGTATTTAGGGTTGTATGTACACCATAGGAGTGTTAGAATGCTCAAAACCCAACAGTGGTATCAGAGCCTAGGCTTGTTTTCAATTATACTTGATACTATTTGCAAGAAAAATCATTTTTTTGGAATCTGCCAGTTCACCATGAGGTGGTGACTGTTCAATGAAAAAAAAACATTTTTTTGGCCTGTTTTTGATTAGAATCATTACCACAAAGTGTTTTTGTTCATAAAACTTGATTTTTGATGTTATGGTAATGTTTATTCTCATCCAAATAAATGATAATTGTCAAAGCTTCAAGACTTTTTTTTAGTTTATATGATTACCTAAGTTCTTGAAAATTGTTGATATGAATTATCTTGTTCTTATGAGTTGTTTTAGATTAATAGAAAACTTATATGAAATTGTTGATATGGATTGTTCATGCTTATGAGTTTTGGTAGATCATAGGAATTATTTACAAAAGGTGTTTGTTAGTTAATTCTTGATCTAAATGTATTTTAATGGAGTCCATAATTTGTCCTCAAATTATGGATTACCAAAAGTTTTTTTTTTGTGTTACCTTGTTTTATGAGTTATTTTAGATCAATGAAAAAATTATGTGTTAGTTGTTTTTCAATCCAAATTGATCTAAAAGTTGATCATAAAATATGTTTTTGTAACTTGTCTGCAAGTTATATGAAAAGTCATATTTATGAATCTTAAAATTCATAATTATTGCCAACGGTTACACAAAAATGAAGAGCCTTTTTCATTAAATTGTTTGATGACTCCATAACTTGTCCTCAAGTTATGGATGTTTAAGAGTCACTTCTTTAAAAGTGTTATTAAAGAATAAGAGGTTACATTAAAATGAAGAGTCTTCATTTTAATGAACTACTAAACTCATAAGTTATGAAATAAAAAGTCTTGAATAGTTTGAAAGCTTACTCTCAAGTTTTAGAATTTGTAAAGTTACCCCCTCATGTACACTTTAATTCCAAATTGAACCTTAGAATTTTAAAAGGTTTAAAATTCAACACTTATACTACTATTATTATAATTTTAATTATATAGATATATATAAGATAAAGTCAATCTTACCTTTAGTAGGCCTCATTCACGAAGCCGGTCTATAAGAGGGGTATAAGGTTACTGCCTATAAAATGGCAGTTTAATGGGTGTCCACTCTCACCCACCGCTTCCTTGACTGGTGGAGGGTCGTTAGCCGAACGGGTAGGAAAGGAATATAATTCTCCTTTCATTAAAATTATAATGATATATACTAAGTAACTAAATAATTATAAATTCCCAATCTTAGTTACTTAGGAAAATGTGAAAAGGTGCTAACCCATGAAATTACACTTTGTACCTTACCAAGTCGTCAGTGGAGCGTGTGTGGTTAACCGGCACATTGATAAGGACTAGTAAGAGTGGCAAAGGGTAACTTAAGTTTATCATAGATCGGTGGAGCGTGTTTGGTTAACCGGCACATCGATTAGGTGATAAATATTAAGGGTACCAACTATATTTGCATGGTTATTCACACCTTATTTGTGATCCTCGGCATCCCAGTCACAAACTTGAGAGGGCATAATCGAGATTCAAACTTGCCATTGAAGTTCAATTTATCTCAAAGGATCTAGGAGTTTCAAATCCAATTAAAACTTAATTATATTTCATTTTTCATGGTGGAAATTGGTAAATCGTCATTTACCTACCTTCAATTATTTTATAACTTGGAGTACGACATCCCTCTTCCAGTTATAAATAGGTTGTTGGGTCTTAGCCTTAATATTTCATATTGGGTGTCATATTAAGGACTTTAAATCAACTAAACTTGAATTTCTCCCATTATAGATGTCTTGTTAAGACATCTATGGTCTTCCCAAATCCTTAGGTACAAGCTTCCTAATGAAAATGATATCCCAAATGGCAATCAAGGTGAAAGATCAATCCCTTAGTAATGCATGAATGGGACTGGAAATCATGCTTCACTTCCTCCACCTCCTCTAATAAATCTCCCTATCCCACAAGTTTAACGACTTGATAAGTTCTAAGTCACTCAATCCCTATTGGCAAGCAAAGTCTATATGTGTTTACATCTTAGAGGCTAAGTCACATATTGACAAGCCGGGAGAGTCGGGTGTCGAAGTCTCGAGGTAGCTGGATGTTGACTTGGTTCTTCAGTCACTCCCTGATGACAGATCACGACATGACCCTTAATGATATTACCTATTTGCTTAATGATGCTGAATCAGTAATGATTTGGAGCATTGGTAAAGCAAATTAGATTGGAAGATCTACTTCCCAAACCTATTTGGACATTGACAATGGTGACATTGGAAGTACAGAAAACTTTCTCTTCCCAATTGAAAGGGATCGGCCATGGTCAAGTCGTTTGACCTAATGGTAAGGAGAAAGTGTAAGTCCGTGATAGTCCCGTATACCATTTCCAAAGAGTCCATATATTTATTTTGCCAATAAAAGGGACCTTGGTTGCGAAGCTGCCAAATTTACCTAAAATTTCATAAGGAAGGTAAAGTCAAAAGGTTTGACTTTGCTTTGGGTAAACTCCATTATCTGACTCTATTAAGTCTCTTTTTGAGATTCTTAATACATGATGTAATGTAATTACATTTTGATGTTTTGGAAGAATCAAAGGAAGCTTATAGTATGATTATGCTGATTCTGATCGCGAAGATGGATTTCGATTGCATGGTCCGATGATCAGAATTTTGAGCTACTGCATAAGAGTTATGATATATATTGCTTAGGAATAGACAACAAAATGTTTTTCATATGTATTTGCATTGTAAGGATATGTTTTTCTGCAAGTTTTTAAAATATTTTTTTTTATTTATTTTAAGTATCCTTACAATGACATTTGTGAAAAATTGTTGTTTATATGTTTTCGCTGATAAGCAATATTGGTAAATGGATTTGATTCTTTCATTTGTGGTAGTGTCATAATTTACCAAATAAGGAAAGATTCTCATCACCCAAGTTTCAATTGGATAGAAGCTTGGAATCATGCAAGTTGTATTGTGTGATGAATGAGAATTTTCATCTTTGGTAAATTAAGACTAAGACCTTGTTCACATGTATGTGTGAGTCAAGTGAAGGACTAAAGGATTGGGTGCACATGGTTGTGTGTTGGTCAGGTCCACCACAAAGGTTGATAAGATTATTCGTTTTGATTTACTAAAGTTTAGTAAATATGGTTATGCTTACAAGTTACAAGTTTAAGTGTAATTCTGAAACATTGGAAAAGTTTCAATGTATAAAAGAATGGACAAGAAGAATCAAATAATGCAGGAAGATAAAAGTTTCTCCAATCTGAAGAGATGGGAGAGTACTTGAGTATCTTGTTTTATGATTATCTTAGTGATTATGAAACCATATCACAATTGATCCTCTAAGGACACCTTAGTTCATTTGTTTGGCTAAGGAGAGGAACCATGAATGGTTGAAATGGTTAAATCAAAAGATAAATCATACTTCGTTCCAAATCAAATCATAGAGTCATACTCCAAGATTGAGCCTTGAGTGACATAATCTTAAGAAAGGTTTAAAACACTTGTCAAATGTAGAGTAAAATGTTTTCTTACCGTTGTACATTTAAAATTGGTAAGTTATGATGTTTTGGATAAAATAAAGACCTTCCAAGACCAACTGTGATAAGTTTTTGACTTGATAAGAATCCACACTAACTCTTCAATATTTGTTTTGTCAAGGAATGGTTCTTGACAAAGAGATTATTATATGTCAAGAGGACAGTGGGAGTCTAAAAGATCCTGAAATAGTTACAAGAACTAATCTAGAGTATTGTTAATCACTAGCCCACGACCTTGAGTCCATATATGTTTGGATTTGCCACTGACCTTGTCTTGTGATTATGGTTATGACAAATTCACATGGATAGGAACACTTACACCACATAAAATCTAAGTGTCATAAGGTTTCTCTCCGATTCATGCAAATGATGGCGAGGAAACTCCTTCACTAAGTAGATTTTAAGTAGATAGCCATTGTGATATTTGCATTCTCAAAGTCATTAGTGGAGCGAATGTGGTTAACTGGCACACTAGCATGGACTTGTGAGAATGGCAGAAGTGTTTATGATTACGGCATCCCTCTTCATAATTGTTTAGACAAACATGTGAGCTATCTAAGGAAAGGTGTATGATTTTGATAAAGTCTTATGAAAGCATCTCGTATCAGAAATCTCCCTTCAATTGTTGTTCTCGTGTATTTAACCATATTTGATTATATGCATTTAATCACATATAATTTATGTGGAAAATATTCATTTTCAAGTTCTTGATTTAATAACAGTTTTAATGTATTCAATTACAGATGATTCATGTGGAAAAGATTTGTTTTCGCGTTTTAATTTAGTTTTTTTTTCTCGTGTATTTAATCAAAAATGAATATATGTATCTAATAACATATGATTTATGTGAACAACTAGTAAGTATAAAAAGAATAGACGGGGTGAGGGAGAATGCCATGTTGAGATTTATTTTAATTTATTTTATTGCTTAAATAAATAACAAATAAATATATAATGACAAATTAATTTAAAAAAATAAATAAAAAATAATATTTTTATGTATAGCAAGAAGAAAGAGAAAACAAAAACATAAAATGTACACCTCCAAGTTAAAAATAATAATTAGCGATCAAATATTTAGATTATGCTAAATTAAATAGATTAATTTACTCTTATATTAATATGTCTGTAAGGTCCAAAATCAGATCTTTCCAGTGATCAAAAGCACTAACAATCACACAAAGCGAAATAATAAACAAAGAAGTAACAAACCAAGCTTGCATACGTTTTATAACCGTAAACGTCTGATACAACTTGGTGGAACCGCAAAATTCTAAAGGCATCAACCAACATTACGTCTGACACAACCCTATATATATAGACACCCAAGACCGTGAGGAGTTTACGGCCGTAAACTCAGTTACAACCGTAAACTGACAAAAACCTAATTACAAACGTACCCCTATCACTAACTGCAACACCTAGACCAAACCATCATTCTATGCCTTTCAATCTCCCCCTTGGTTTGGAATCATTCTATGCCTTTCAATCTCCCCCTTGGTTTGGACTAGTCCAAGGTCATCCTTTGTTGACGATCATAACATCCATTTGCCCCATAGCTCCATTCCACATGCGTTTGCTCAAAATTTCTGCAACCATTGTTGTATACACCTTCGCATAGTCTTCATAGATATCTTCAACAACTTTGATTTGAAAGTTGCTGAGATAATGAATATCCCACATCCGGAACTGCAGCAAGCCTCTTCGATCATAAAGTCTTATGCATCCATTCTTGAGCTTCAGGACTGCACCAGAGGTGATCACATTAAAGACCCAGCACTCTAACGAACCAAGAGACCCATCCTGATAAACTTGAAGCACAGGAAACTGTTTAACCTGTTTCGTCGCTGGCCACATTACCACTTGCAGGGGTTTGTCGGTAGAGTGATCAATAACATCTGGATGTTCAAAAATCACAGATTTTGTAGTTGGCATGGAAGGAAACCACTTTTTGACTTGATCATCAAGGAAGTTCTTGAATTGAGTGACTTGTGGATTATTCATTAGATTGATGAAGGGAGCTCGAGACAACTCTGTCAAATCAATCCTCGTGAATGAGCTAAAATCATGGATATTCTTGTACAACTCAGAATTACCACTTTTTCGAATCACACTCCACATCTTAAGGGGATCATGGAACCCCCACGAAGCCACTCCCGATCGATCTCCAAAAGAATCTCGGAACCGAACCACTTCAAGATCGGTCATTGTGATTAACGGTTTGTCCCAAGAAGCATTTAGGTTAGAGTTCCTTTTGAACAACAATTGCCCTTTCGTTGCTTCTTCATCTTGATCACGATGAATGGTTTCTACTATATGTGGAGCCAGAGGAGGTGCATCCTCACCACGACTAGCAGTACCAGAGGATTGAACGACAGGTAAATTAACTGGGAAAGCTTGTACATGAAGATTGATCCTTTGTTCTTCAACAGATGTTTGATACTTGTTGCCAAAGTCTTCCTCGAGTTTCTTTTTTAGTTCAAAATAACTTGAAGTTAGCAGATTGAAGTGATCCTATAAGTCAGAGATCTGCTTAGACTTCAACTTTTTATCCTTTTTAAGCTCAGCCACTTCTACCCCAAGACTAGACTTATCGGATTGCAACTTGGAGACTTGAATATTAAGCTTAGCATTCTCAGCGCGAAGTTCCGTCACTCGAATATCTAACTCAATATTTTTCTGGCTTAGAACCGAAATTTCCTTTTGCAAACCAGAGAGAGTTAGATTGTCACCCCTAGAACCACCTTCTTCAATAGAAACACCCTTTCCTCGAGGATCTGGCGTTAGAAGTTGTTCTTCGGCCATGTGCAAAGCCAACCTTTCAGATGCATCATCACGAGTATATCTTGGAATAGAGAAACCAGGAGGTGCAGAAGAATCACCGACATTAAACACAGAGCTTGGACCTGTTGGAAACATCTTTGTTGTTGTGAGTCTAGTGGTGGCAGTAATAACTGGTGGTACAGGGAGGCTGCTGACAAGTCTTGCAATTACTTTTCCCTGCCTCAAATCGCTTCTTTGCCTTTTCGACGGGGGCTGATCAGACTGTGGAGTAAAAACACTTGCAAACGGTTCAGTAGTAGGAGAAGCAGATATAGAAAGGGAACATCCTATAACTGTCTCCATAGGAGTTGAAGCAGGCACCATTTTCCCGGATGTTGGAGTTTTAGTTTCAATAGTCTCACTAGACTTCCTTGTCTCAGTTGTTGGGGGAACAACATCATCGACATTGTAGAAAATAGCATCAAGGTTCTCATGTGACGCCACATTTGCACTGCTAGCTAATGAAGCAGCAATATCATCATTATCGAACCCCGTGAGGTCAAGATCATCGAAAGAGTCATTCCTGTTTTCCCAATATTCCCTCCCATCTCAACGTTCATTTCCGCATTATCTTGAATATGACCTAACTCCTGTTCATGTTCTGAAACTATTTGAGCGTCAGGAGTTGGTGTATCTTCTTCCTTAGAACTCTCATTCTCAGAAACATTAATAACCAGATTGTTAGGAGTTGACCTTTCAGCAGAAGCTGGTTCAGAAGAGGTCTGTTTAGAAGAATCATAGGACTCTATGGGTTCATTTAGCTCTGTGAACTTTCCAAATTTTTCTAGTTGATATAACCCCTGAAACACGACTTTGCCTCTGCGATTTTGTTTAATGAGTCCCACATTGTGTGGACCCAAAGACTTCATATCGAGAGTTTCTCCTTCCTTTCTCACATCTGGAAACTGAATGTTGATAAATCGCTGAACAAAGCGAGGATATAAGAGGAAGGTGTCTCGGGTGGAGGCTCTAATGTTAATGACGAACTCGTCCAAGATGAACTTGGAAAAATTGAACCTCCCTCCAGCAGTGAGAGAGACGAGAGCACCAGTTGTGCGTTGAGAAATCTCATCTGCGCCCGACCTCCTACCCGAGACACAGCTAACAAACACGTGCGCCAGGAACCTCCAATACGGGTGTAATAACTTTTTCAGAGTTGGTGTAAAGGTTCCTTCGTAGCTCATTCTTCGAAGAATTCGTTGAGCATCTTCAATTCCAATTTCGGTCGGGAAATTTGGTTGATCATCAATAAGCAGAGCCTCTCGAATAAAGCCTTCATTGATCACGATCTCACGTCCTTGGACCCTAGCTTTCACCGTGAAGTTGCCATCGTCATCCATGTTTGTTCTGGTGGTCGCCCAAAATTCTCTTATCAGGTTCTAATACACAACCGGGTTGACAGTGATAGCAGTCGCCAAGCAGCATTCCCGCAATCGATGAATCATTGAGCGTATGTATGAGTGAATCACCGGAGGATCTGCAAGTATGATGGCGAGTTTGTGCATGTCTGCAAACTTCAATTTGCCATTGTCTGCACTCAACCACAAACTGTAAGAGAAATGATTTCTTAAAAAAATTTTATTTTGACCAAAAAAATGATCAAAACAAAATTTTCTTAAGAAAAATTTAGTTTACTGCCAAAAACCAGTTACCAAATTAATTTATTAAAAATTTGATATCTTTTGTTCTTGGGCCGTAAAGTCGAAGTTTACGGCCTTAAAACCACGACAAACTCATTTCGCGAAAATAACACATGTATTTTAAAGAGCAAATTCCGAAGGCAGTAAACTCCCAGTTCTTGGGCCGTAAACTCCCAGTTCACGGCTTAAGAGGAGTTTACGGCCGATTAACAAATTCTCGAAATAATTGCAGAAATCACACCATTACAACGAATTGACAGATAATACCCCAATAGATGTATATAAATGGACGAATTGCAACAAAATAACAAGGATTGAAAGCCAAGACGGAGTTTACGGCCCAAGCTTACGACCGTAAGCTCCGTCGGAATCATTTCTTCGATTTCCAGACAAATTAAACGGTGAAAATCGTAATAAAATATATATATATCTATGATCTAGAAGTTATTACCTACGTGATGATTGAAGCGGTTTTCCAAAAATCACACAAAAAAATTTCGAAGGTTTGAGAGGGATTGAGTAGGGTTTGCGGCCGGAATCTCGTGAATAAGGAGATTCCGGCAGTGAACTCCTTTTTTACCCCTTTTTACCACTAATTACCCTCTTACCTGATAACTACCCAGTATTTTTCAAATTTCAATAAAAAAATAAAAGACTTTGAGGATTATTTAGAAATACTTAAAATAAATAAAAATTTAAAAATAAAAGGTTTAATTGCTGAAAAATTAAAATCTAGTAAAAACTATGAAAGTAAAAAAAAAATTAAAAATAAAAAAAAAAATTAAAATTTAAAAATAAAAAAAAAATAAAATAAAATTAAATTTTAAAAGAAAAAATAAAATTCAAATTAAAAATATGACAAAACAAAACTTTAACCATTATAACTCCTTTTGTGAAGCTGGGATCAAAGTTGTTGGACAACCTTATTCCACTTGTCGGTACCCTTATCTTCACATCTTCATCTGACCGATTGCCAGTATTGTGGTCCACTTAAACACGAAAGATTTGTGACAGTTTTGGACATTTTACTAATGACATGATTCAGGCATATATCTAATTGTAAATTTCTATTATTATGATAACTCCTAAATCTTAAATAAATTCACCTTATGACCATTTAACTGACTACAACTAGGGATATTGTTGTCCACCTAAATCGAGCAGCAAGATGTACAGACAATCTGTATGAGTTCAATTTTAAGTGTACTGGAACGTGTTTCCCGCTTCCTGATATGCCCCAGCCATCAATAACTTCCAGAGTACTCCTTACACCGGGTGAGCAGACAACCATTAAGAGAGAGGAGAGATTCATAATTTTATTACTTACTACTTCAGAGGGGTTGAGAAGAAGAAGGTTGCATATGCTGTGTACCAGGTCGGATTAGAAGTCGCGCAAAGGAGACAACATATGGGTAACAGATAAGAAGTATTTCACATATATAGCCTGCAGAGAAATAGAGTTGCATATGTTGTGTACCAGGTCGGATTAGAAGTCACGCAAAGGAGACAACCTATGACTAACAGACGGAAAGAAAGAAAATGATATTCTACAGACCTAATTTATCGGAATTTACCAGTCGTCCCATCCAATCGGAATTAAGGACAGAATCCGCACATCGAGGAAAAGTTAAACCACGGTTCCAAGTACGGGTTCAATTAATGTGACGAGTAGATTCCCATGTATATCTCCCTGCTCAACTTATCCGAGCGTCGTGACATCAGGTTAAACGGATCTAACTAGGTCAAAGTTTGTCAAGTCCTTAAAATTCATTAGGTTCAACTTTTCCTAGTCAAGTCCATTTAAAATCTTTCGTGCCTACCAGCACATCGAACACAGAGTGTAGACGATTCAACTTAGGTACGTTACGCCGATTCAGATTGCCCGTTATCACTTGTTAATTTCATTTCCCATCAGAATACCCACAAGCGAAACTATTTTTGGATTTTTTTGATTTTTTTTTGTTGTTTTTGGATTTTGGATTTTTGTTGTTTTTGGATTTTTATATTTCTCCCCCTAAATTTGTGCATGGATGAGAATAAAAGTAAAGTGAAAAACGAAGCGCAAATTTAATCTGACCTAAAAAAAATTTATTTAGTCCTAAAAACAAGAAACCAAAAGAAAAATAAAAAATTCTTAACAAAATAAATAAAAATTGAAAACAAATTTGAGACAAAAGAATAACTAAATGGTAATTAAAAAAAAACTTAATCCTCAAAACGTATCATTTTTAGAAATCCGACAAGCACATCGAAACGAGCTTTGTTAAATGGCTTTGTGAACAAGTCCGCCACATTATTATCAGTGTGGACTTGTTCTAGCCGAATTAATGATCGTTCAAAACAGTCTCTGATAAAGTGAATTTTAATGTCGATGTGCTTGGTTTTAGAGTGTTGGACTGGGTTTTTTGTAATTTGAATTGCCGCTTCATTATCACAATAGATGGGGGTTTCAAAATAATTCAAACCGTAGTCCAACAGTTGATGTTGGATCCAGATAACTTGAGAGCAGCAAGCTGAGGCAGCAATGTATTCCGCCTCTGTTGTGGAAGTCGAGACAGTGTGTTGCTTCTTGCATTGCCACAAACTAGCCGGTTACCTAAGTACTGACATCCTCCTGAGGTTGATTTCCTGTCAAGCTCACAGCCTCCATAATTACTGTCAGTAAAAGCATAAAGATCAAATTCAGAATTCTTCGGATACCAAAGACCCAATTTAGGGCTTCCTTTGATATATCGAAAAATTCTTTTGACAGCAATAAGATGAGAGAGTTTAGGGTTAGCCTGATAGCGTGCGCATTGACAAACCGCAAACATTATGTCAGGTCGACTTGCAGTAAGATACATTAGTGATCCGATCATTGATCGATAATGAGTTTGATCTACAGATTCGCCTTCAGGATCTGGAGTCAAAAGAGGTGGTTCAGCCATCAGTGTTGACACAGGTTTAGCATCGTGAAACTCGAACTTCTCAAGAATATCTTCCACATATTTGGCCTGATGTAGCAGGATCCCGGTTGAATTCTGTTTAACCTGAAGCCCCAAAAACATGGTCATTTCCCCCAACGAACTCATTTCGAATTGTTTCTTTATTACACCCTCGAACTCCTTGCAAAGTTGCTGACTGGTTGATCTAAAGATAATATCGTCGACATATATTTGTACGAGTATCTGGTCCTTGTCGACGTGCTTTATGAACAAGGTTTGATCGATAGTGCCGCGAGAGTAACCATGTTCGAGCAAATGCTTTGTTAGTGTCACATACCACGCTCTAGGAGCTTGATGTAACCCATACAATGCCTTGTCCAATTTGTAGACATGATTACGATACTTCGAGTCAACAAACCCAGGGGGTTGATCAACGTAGATCTCTTCCTTCACCTTGCCATACAAAAAGGCAGTCTTGATGTCCATTTGATAAACGGTAAAGTTCATGTAAGAGGCATACGCTAGGAAGATACGGATAGCCTCCAGGCGAGCTATTGGAGCATAAACTTCAGTGTAATGAAGACCCTTGACTTGTCGAAACCCACGAACTACCAAACGAGCTTTGTTTCACACAATGACCCCTGAATCATCCTGCTTGTTAGTATAAACCCATCGGGTGTCAAGAGACTTCTTGACCTTCGGTAATTCAACTAACTTCCAAACACCGAGTTTTTCAAATTGGTGTAATTCCTCATGCATTGCATCCACCCAACTAGGTTCATTTAGAGCCATTTCTACATTCTTGGGCTCGATTTGAGAAATAAAGCAAGAGTGCAGACATGTATTGACGTCTCCACTCTGACTTCTGGTTTTAACACCGTCACCTAGCTGACTAATGACATTTTCGATCGGATGATCGCGTTGAACCCTTGAAGGTATTTCTTAGCTGATGTCATTTAAAGAGACAGGAAGAGTGTGAATATTGATACCTCCTTCATTTGCTGGTTGAGCAGTTCTAGATGGTTCTGCAACAAACTCATATGCGATAAGATCAGGAAAGAGTAATTCCATAAAAGTTGTGGAGACATCGGGAACATCATTTGGAATAAACTCTTTCTCCATTGACATATGTGGTGTAGTATCAGCATCAGGAGAATCAGATTGGACTGAAGATTGAGGACTATCAAAAAGTAAAGTCGACCCCCTTTGAGGTGTGGCAGAGGAATCTCCCGAAGATGTTGCAGAAGACTCCCCCTCTGGTGCAGCGGAGGACTCCCCCTCAGACATAGCTTGGGATCCTCCCTTCTATGAGCCAGATGACTCCCCCTCGAGTGAAATTTTAGACTTCCCCTTCGATGAAGTAGAGGATGTGGATAGCGGCTTGTACACAACTTCTTCGTCTTCCTCTTCAGAAATACTCTTCCAATACGAATAAGATCTAGATAGATTAGTTGAGGACACATTCAATGATTTGAAAAGTGACGTGTAATCAAACAACCAATCCGGACCCACTCTAGCGTCTGTCTCATTTTCTTCCAACCAACGAACGTCATAGGATTCTACAATGTGTTTGGTTTTCTTATTATAGACTCTATAGGCAGTGTGAGCAGCATACCCTACAAAATAGCAGTCATCAGCCTTGGCATTAAACTTTAGGTTGGCATCTAAGTGAAGGAGGGTGCAAGGACAGCCAAATACATGGAAATGACTGACTGATGGCTTGTGTCCATAGTAAATTTCATACTGAGTTTTCATCTGGGCTTTGTTGATAAGTACTCGATTCTGAACATAACAGGCAGTGTTTATCGCCTCAGCCCAGAAGAAAACTGGCAACTTTGAACCACACAACATTGTTCTTGCAGCGTCTTTTAGCGTTCTGTTCCATCTTTCAGCAACACCATTTTGCTGAGGTGTATGAGCCGAACTAAATTGACGCAAAATACCCTTTTCCGCATAGAAATAATCGAGAACAGAATTCTTAAACTCTGTTCCGTTATCGGTACGAAGCGCCTTCACCCGATTATTTGTCTGGTTCTCGACTAATACTATGAATTTCTTGATCAATTCAGAAACGCCAGATTTGTTAGATAAAAAGAATACCCACGTAAATCGAGAGAAATCATCAATCACAACCAGACAGTAAGAGCTTCTGTTTATGCTTAGAACATTAACTGGACCAAACAAATCTATATAAAGTAATTGAAGAACCTGGCTAATTGAATTGACCTGTTTTGGCAAGTGCGGCTTTCTATGATGCTTTCCTTGAGCACACGACGCACATTTCTCAAACGTAATGAAGTCCTTGACGGGCAGCCCATAGACCATCTCATTCTTCGCAAGACGATTTAGGTTCTTGGCGTTAGCATGACCTAATCTTCGGTGCCACAGCATGGCAGTTTGCCCGAATATCTTGGAGAAAAGACATGTTACTTGTTCTGGAAGATTGCTATTCATATCGATGATATAGGCGTTCCCATCCCTTTTTGATTTTACAAGAGTCCATTCTTCTGGGATGACAAAGCCTGGCTTCAGAATCATGCATTCCTTGTCAGTGAAATGCATAGAATAGCCCTTGTTACAGATCTGAGAAACGCTTAACAAACTATGTTTCAACTCGGGAGCAAAATTGACATTTTCGAAACTTAAAACTCCATTTGAGACAGTTCCTCTTTGAGTGATTTTACCACCCTCTCCACTCACAAAAGAGACATATCCCCCATTAAATGATTGAATGTTGTGCAGTTGGGCGATATCTCCCGTCATATGCCGGGAACAACCTCTGTCGACGAACCAGGGTCTGACGACATTTCCCCGCAACTTTCCCTGCAAAATGTTCGGGTTTAATTAGATTTGGGCACCCAGGTCATGACCTTCCTGGGTGATCCCGATTCCTTTTCAGATTTGTCATATTTAGATTTTTCTGAGGACACAAATGATGTATTGAGAGTAGGTTTGGGCAGCCATTTATAATTAGGTTTTCTAAATGTCATAGTTGATTTAGTCATGGAGTGTTTATCAGTCTGCTTAACGCCTGTGTGACTTCTACCAGAGTTGGTTGAAGACCCACTGTGGATTTGTGAGGAGCTTGACCTTGGCTTGGCTGTGCTCGTTTTTGGCAGACTGCCTGGGACATGGTGATTAAAACACCTTTTATGTCTTTGAAAAACTGCCCGTTTTCTATTCCGTTCATCTGCCCAATCATCATTTTGAGAACGACTTCTAGAGGAGTTTCTATTTAAAGTCCTTCCTCTAAACTCGTTCTCTCCTCTTGGAAGGTTATAACTCACAAACATACGATTTTGACAATTTCTAGCAATATGACCACTAGTACCGCAATTAAAACAAATCTGCTTATTATTGTTATAGCTTGTACTACATTGATCAGATTTGTTTTCCCTACATACACCCTTGCTTTTCTTACAAGAACAAACAACATTATTAGGTTATGAGGAAAGTGAGGGTGCGTGGGATGGGGAGGGTTGTGAGACTAGTGGTGTTTCAACATCTTTATCACAAACATTAAAATTGTCAACCACAATGTTCAAACCAGACTTTTTCAAAACATTAAAACCAGTATCATAAGTCATAAAAACACCATCACAAAAAACATTGTCTTTAGAAATATCAGAAAACGTATTGTCTTTATGAAAAACTAAAACTTCAGGTCTAGACTCGATTTTATTTTCAGAAACACATCCTTCAACTTCGTGCTTTGACTGATTCAAGGATTGATCTGCAGGAGAAGTAGAAATGTTAGTACTTTCAACATTAATAAATCCTCCCAAAATAAAACCGCGGGGCTTGCTATAAACCATAAATGATTCATTGGCAATCTCTTCTTTGGACAAAGGCTTGGGCACATATGAATGATTGAAGGGAGGGGGTACATGATTATACCCTACACCTTTTGATTGATTCCTTTTAAACTGCATGCTTTGGTCTATCATATTTGCAACCACCTCACTTGAGAAGTGATATTTTCTAACATCAAGTTTGGCGGTTTCAAACTTTCCTTTCAAAGATTCAACTTCAGCCACTAGCTCAGCATTTTGTTTAACCACATAATCATAGTTTTCACATTTGTTACTGTAGTCTTCCTGGAGTCTCCTAAAGTCCTTAATTTTCGATTCCAATTGAGCTTTTAGTGGTTTTTGTCCTTTTCGAAGTTGGTACCCTTCATATCTAAGGTCTTCTACGTCTCTTATTAATTTTTCATTAAGTTCACGAAGAATTCTAAGATTTTCTACTTCATTGCCTAACGTCTCAATTTTGTCATGTAAAGTTTTTACATAATCAATGCCAGTCTGAGAGCATGATGGAAGACTTACCTTGGATGAATTAGGTTCATGAGAAGAGGATACCATCAAAGCAAACTGTAGTTCCATCACACTGTCTTCAACTGCTACAATCTCTGCTGGAGCATCATCCCTTACCTGTGCTAGATGAGCATTTTCTGGTCCAGATAAGTTGAGAGCTTGTATTTGATCATCCCAATCGAAAGATTGCGCAACCATAGCCTTCTCATTGTTTGCTTGACCACTGCTTCGGCTGTTCCCAACTGCAACCATTGTTCTGTTATTATTAACTCTTCTATCAGGATGTGGGCAATCACGAGCAAAGTGCCCTGGCTCATGGCAATTGCAGCACCGAATCTTTCCCTTGTTAAATCCAACTTTCTTATCAGCATTCATTCCCTATTTATTCTTCACTGTCTTTTTGGAAAATTGTTTTTCCCTAAAGACTGCCATGACAATTTTCCATGTGATATCCATCTCCTCAACGTCCTCAGGATGGATTTGATCAAGATCTGCAAATGACAATTGAGGTGGAAGCTCCCCGGCTACAAGTGCATTGTAGCAATTAACTAGCCCTGCTGCAAAAACAAGGTTTTCATCACCCTCTTTTCCTTTTGAAGAAGAAGCCACATTTGAAGATGAAGCAGTTTGAGTAGACACGAATGATTGATTTTGTGGGTAGGGCATGACTGATGCAGGGGAAGCCGATGGATGGGAAAGTGTCTGAGCTTGAGGAGAAGCATTTAGAGATAAACTTGTAGAAGAATAGGAGAACGAGGAAAGAGCATTGTTAGTAGAAATGCCAAGATTGGAAACTGAGTTGGAGTTCACATGATTGATCTCTCGTTGCTTGTCATCGATATCACATGCTTTGATGACAGCCATCACTTCAGCTAGGGAAAGGCGATTGAGATCCCTAGTCTTCTTAATGACCGCTACATTCATGTCCCAAGATTTTGGGAGGGCATTTAGCAGCTTCTTATTTATTTCTGACTTTGTATAGAAGATCCCTGCCACAGTCATTTCCGTATTAAGAGTGGTGAACCACTGCAGTTGAGCCTCAAGAGTCTCTTCAGGCACATAGTTAAACATGTTGAATCGTTGCCTCATCATATCTTGATGACTTTCTCGCATGTCTTCATTTCCCTCATATACCTCAATAAGGGCTTCCCACAGTGCTTTGGCAGAAGTATACTCTCTAAACCCTTGAGCAATGTCTGGTGATAGGGCCATAGTCAAAATGGCCAATGCCTTTTCCTGTTCTTCTACACTCTCAAAATCCTCATTAGTGTAGTTTTCAATTTTCTTGTCAACCACCTGTCCCCTAACTGTAGTGGTGATTATGACTGGATCCTTTATGACACATTTCCAGATCTTGAAGTCCTTCATCTTTATGTATTTTTCAATTCTATATTTCCACCCAGGGAACCCATCAGCAGACATAAGCCTTGGAATTCGCGTGGTGGTGCCCATAACAGCATCGAGCTCTTGAAAATGGTTTTGATTTTGTGATTCCATTTTTTTTATTTAAGTTAAAATTAATTAAGGTTCAAAGATGAATTAAAATTAACTGTTAAAAGAAAATAATTTACTGCTGAAAAACAATTTACTGCCGTAAATCGTTTGCGGCCGTGAACTTAGTGTTTACGGCTGTGAGCTTGATGATCTTTGTTTCAAAAGATTTAACAGTAATTCAAAGAACAAATAATTTACTGCTGAAAGATATTTTACTTCTGGAAATCGTTTGTGGCCGTGTACTTAGTGTTTACGACCGTAAACTTGATGATTTTTCGTTTCGGAAACTTTGACAGAGATTCAAGGAATTAATTTATTTTACTTTCAATTAATTTAATGAGTTTAAATTACGGTCTTCAAAATTAATCGACTTGCACCAAAATAAAGTTTACGGTCCAAGAATCTAGTCTTCACGGTTGATGAAGTTGACTGGTTTGCGGCCGTGAACTCAGTGTTTACGGCCGTAAGCTCGGACCGAGAACACAGAATCGTTGATTTTTGAATGTAACAATAAACCCCCTTTTCTGAAACACGTGAACTAGCACCAAATAGCGACTGTAGACTGTCTTTGACACCGGTCTCGCTCTGATACCAATTGTAATGTCCCAAATCGGATCTTTCCAGTGATCAAAAGCGCATAACAATCACACAAAGGGAAATAATAAACAAAGAAGTAACAAACGAAGCTTGCATACGTTTTATAACCGTAAACGTCTGATACAACTTGGTGGAACCGCAAAATACTAAAGGCATCAACCAACATTACGTCTGACACAACCCTATATATATAGACACCCAAGACCGTGAGGAGTTTACGGCTGTAAGGTATTTACGACTGTAAACTCAGTTACAACCGTAAACTGACAAAAAACTAATTACAAACGTATCCCTATCACTAACGACAACACCTAGACCAAACCATCATTCTATGCCGTTCAATGTCTAAATTATGTAAACGAAAAATAAATAAGCAAATAAAAAACAAATGAAAATAAATAGTATCATCTAGTCATCTACGACTCTTATGCAAATATAAAATGATATATGTTAAGAGTTTATATTTTAAACTTATAAAATGTCTATATACAATTATCTAGATGATAACCCATTTTATATTTTGACATTTAAATTCTTACTATCAGCAAAAACATAGCAAAAACTTAGAGGGTCTTTGAAAAGTCAAAATAGAGAGTCTAATTGTCTAACCTTCTCTTCCGGCAACACGGTCCTTTCCAGTGGCTCCCTCCTCCGATGAAGCTGGAGACTCCAATCCATGTTGTAGCAACAACACGATGTTCGGAAGCAGAAAATGAGGAAGCTATAGACTCAATCCCTCCATGGACATCTTGGCTCGCTGGTCTTGTGCAACTAGTTGACCTCCTCCACACCTCTGACGTACCTGTCATCAATGAAAACATAAGGTAGGGTTAGTTTAGTCTTTACGATCTCGTCATCAACACTATCAGCTACGATATTTTTCAACTCATCTAGGAATAGGGAGTCCATAGACATATCACGCTCTTCGATCGATGTTCTTCCTTGTATATTTTATTTACCGGTGCGGGAAGCCACGAATGTCGGCCAGACCAGATGGAGGCTCACTAAGTTAGATTCCCCGATTTTATCTCCTCCGCGACAATATGTTATTCCGGTGGAGATTTCTCTAGATTTTTGATCTATCTTATTGAGTTTGGGAACCAAATCTGATGGCCTTAAACTTCAAATCCAAATTCGGTGACACTAATACCGGAGGCGGTTCATAGGAGAAAAAGTGGTGCAGCTAGGAGGTGCAAGCAGATTCATAGAGAACCAAGAAATAACATTCTGATGGTGGTCTGACGCTCGGACGGTTCGACGGACGCTGGCATCATGACGGCAAGCAGCAGTCCAACGGTCTTGGTGTAACAGCTTCAAATGGGTGTGATAAGTTAATGTAGCGTGTTTTTAGATGTGTGGCCTAAATTTGTTCTTAATTGTTCTCAAAATAAAAAATGTTCTCATTTGAACATATATATATATATATATATATATATATATATATATATATATATATATATATATATATATATCACTTTGTTACCGTATATGTAAGAATGGAAATAAAAGAATTATCAACTATGAAGTTGCCACCTTATGCGTGATGTGCACATAAGTACCCACTAATTTTTTAATTTATAACCTAACTAAATTAACTAACTAAAATGCACATAGGCAGTGTACCTAGTCGAATTATAGAATAGTTGGGTAAGTCGGGTGTCGATCACAAGGAACGGTGTTAACTAATTAATTTGTCTACTACTAAATTAACCTAATTTTAGAGCAAAGATGGGGTTTTATCTGATTTTGCAAGACCAGACGAACTTAAATCACCGAATTCAACCAATTAATTAAAAACACTACTGTCTAGTTTGAATCCACTTCTTTATTTATGTTTAGCTAATAATTATGAATTATAAAAGTTGGTCACCAATTATTATATAATTAGCAATTCAAGTCCAAATTTACTAATCTTTTTACCAATTCATGAACTACCTTGTATGATCACACATAAGCAAGACACAAAATTAGTTATGAATTATAGGTGAGCTATGTAAGATTTATCTAAGCAAACACATATTGGTCATAATTTATGTCCTCTAGCACGGCTAAATTAGTTACTTTTATCACTTATCTAAGATTTTGGTCGATCCTAGCTCTAGCAGTTCAATGTTCAGTAAATCACTAGGTTTCAAATTCATGTAAGTTAATGGTCACTAAGCTACACAGAACGTGACTTTAAGCAACTAAGAAACTAAAATAACATGCTAGGCAATGATAATCAAACATAATCAATTTACCAACTAATAATAGTCAATAGTCATTAAGCTAAAACATAATTCAGAAGCTTCATCTAGCTAGACAAGAGCTGCTAGATTCAGCTACTCATAGTAACAAGTAAGCAAAAACAAATCAAGTTATCAAACATATTCATAACTATCAAATTAATAAACTAATTACGAACCTTTACTCCTTTTGATGTTGAAAACCTTTTCCAGAACTCTTTTCCTGCTCAAAATCGTCTTCAGGTACCCTTTCAATCAGCCAAAAAACTTCTCAAGTCGTAATGGGCAAGGGAATTTATAGTTTTCTGATTTCCCGAGTTCACGTCGTGAATGATAAAGATTCACGTCATGAATATGGGATACACCTGTTTGGCAAGGACTCTTTCACCCGCACGCATATCTTCTACAATTCTCTAGTCACGTCGTAAATCATGAATTATTCACGTCGTGAGTGCGTCTTTTGCTGACATTTTTGATTCTTCTTTTCTTCAATCTCCAAAATTCCATATTATGTCAATTTCAGTCCCTATCTTCGAAAATGCTTCTATTTTGCTGCAAAATAAAATTTTTAACTTATAAGTACCATTATTCTATGCAAATAACCAAAATATTAATAGAAATGTAAATAAATATTGCCTAAAAAAGTGTATAAATCTGGAAATATCAAAATACCACACACTTGTTCTTTGCTTGCCCTCAAGCAAATCTAATTATTAAATCAAACCTTCATCACGAATATCACATAGTACGATCCAACTCAAGCTCAGCCATTATGCTAAGACCTCAATGCATGCATTTGTGTCTAAAAATTTTCCTAGGTAACCCCCCTAAATTCTAAATACTTACAATCCTCATAAACACACGCTCACTTCTTTTGAACAATGCTCATTTTATGTAACCATCCGAATCCATCCGCAGAAGACTAACTTAACCTCAAGGTATTTTTATAAAGCTACCCAAGCATACATAAAATAGAGAATTACAACTTTTTAGAAGATACCACAACTTGGAGCTCTTGAATTTTTTTTCTTTGATATTTGATCTTTGATTTCTTTGAATTCACCACCTTTTTGTGTAACTTTCGTATCTTCAACTTTTGAGACTTCAGAATTTTGATCTTTGATCTTCGTACTTTGATACTTTTATGCTCCAAAATTCTTCAATTTCTTTACTTTTGGTAATTTCTCTCTTCTTCTTTTTTTCTTACATGTATCTCATTTTTTCATATCACTCAAAAACCTACATGCTTAAGCAGGGGTGCTTAACTTTGACCTTTATTGGTTAAGACATAGCTTTCTTGGATACATTTCAAGTTTAAGCTGCTAAATATATCGCATTCCTCAAACTAAGCGAGATTGTGTTTTTGTCCCATGATTTCACTGGAATAAAGGAGTCCACAAATGCACTATAACTTATATTGGTTCAACTAAACATTTAAGCTCTCATCAGATCATCCTTAAGCAATACTAGCAACTTAAGTTTAAATTATTAATACTAGAACTAATTAGATTATTATTTCAAACCTATGAAAATTTTAAAATTTCCTATAATTTCTAGCAATTTACTTTTTCGACCCCCTACCCTACACTTATTACATACAATGCCCTCATTGTATGCATAAAATAAAATTTAAAAGCAATAAAAGGGAGAAAAAGGAACAGACTCCCCTTGGATAGTAGTGGCAAGATCGAACTGCAAACGTGTAGTTCACATGTGCATCTTGAATATGGAACTTCATCTAAATTGGAACTTGGACTTGAACTCGCGAAAGATGTAATTGATCCAACAAGCGAAAAAGAAATGAATCGAAACTTTAATCTCCTATAAGAACGGTGTAAGTCTTCAAAAAATATACAATAATGTAGAAAAGCATACGCCACTTTGTATAGTATAGGAAATGGCCATAATGCTCTCCATAAAAACACCGAATTTTGTGAAATGGGAAATTCACGACGTGAATAAGATAAGCTCACGACGTGAAATCGCAGGAATGCGGATTCAGAAATCCCTTGGAACCCAACTCACGACGTGAATAGTAGATGCTCACGTCGTGAAAACTTGGCAACTGAAAAATGAAACTGCCCATTCTTCTTATTACTTTTAGCACCCCACTCCAATATCCATATCAATAAAGACACTTCTGAATGCAAAATTTAAACAAACCAACAATTCATAACCAAACAAACTAAAAACTAAAATAAAAATTAAACAAACGATCAATCATCTTCCTCTTCATCCCGAGCTCTACTAGTGCCCGCCCCATCTCCTCCTTGGCCTCGATACTCACTCATCCTGGGGAAAATTCGGTAGTGATACCCCAGATGAGGAGGCTGCTCCACATTGAAGTGTCGAACCATATTATCAATAGTCACTCCAATCCAGTTCACGCTCAAGGAAAGCTGGTCAAAATACCCCGTCATATCATCCCCAATATGTGATCCTACCATGGGTGCGGGTGGATACACCGATTTCCCTCTTTTACCTCTCCCTCTAACATTCCTTCTCCTCGGCCTTAGTTGTTGTGTGGGTTGATCACCCTGCTGCTCAGCACCATCCTCATCATCCGACCCCAAAATACCCCAATGAGTTCCATAATTCTGGACCACCCGCATGTCTCCAAATAACCTATACTAAACTCGTGCCCATCCATGCAAGTCATGGAACGAGTGATACCGGGAACAAGCAACCCATATGACCGAGCGAAGTGTGAAATAAATTACCCCCCACAAATAGGGCTCTCGGGGCAAGAACTGGCAGCAGATCCAGCCAGGAAGCGTGCCAAAAAAGTATGGAATGTTGGAACACATTCCCGGCTGCAATATACACCATAAGAAGAAGAAATTCTGCTTGGTTACCTTTCCCTATGCCTTCTGTGATTGATGGAGAAAGTGATGAAGTGATGTAGTACTCGGTGGATATGAGATCGAATGTTGCTCTCGGGGGACACTCCAGAATTGAATATCCTGGATGCAATAGAATGCCAAAAATCAAATCCTGTGACACCATCCACATATAATCTAGTTGCCTCCCTCAAAAACATTCCAAATTTAGGAGTCATTGCCTCTTGGTGATCATATATACCAACCCTCCAAGAAAATTCCATGAGGCTACATTCCCGATACTCACCCCCGAGACGAAAGACTAGTGATTACTGATAATTTGGATCTTTGACATTCTCTTGGAATGTCACTGTGGTGAACAACTCACAACTCCTTATAGACCTTCTCTTGGACACGGAAAAGACTGAGCCATCCCGAGCAAGTGAATGAAAAACCATATCCAATAAATTTTTTAGTAAGAAACGGGCACAACCTATCCATAAGCCCGACTTCCCTCAAACGTGCCCAGTCAATAGTGGGTGCGATTGCAATCTCGCGGTTGTATAACCACCCCAATCTGTTATTCCATCGAGTCAAGACTCCTTGATAAATTGAAGTTGGGAAATTATAAAACGGGTGTAAACCCACCACTCTAATTGGCACCCTTCTTCTAGGACCCATTTCTGCAAAAAGAAACAGCAAACACAGCCAAATGAAACAACCCAACATATTAGAAATAAAAGAAACATGAAACTGTCCACTCCAGAATTCATGTCGTGAATTCCTAGGAATTCACGTCATGAGTTCGTCATCGCAAATTGAAACTGTCCATTTTCTGTAGAAATCGGGCCAATACAATGCTTTGGGTTTACTCCTATGCTAATTCCAACCACAAATCATCAACATTCCAAGGCTATTATGGGAGTTTTAGGGAACATTTTCGACATTTCAACTAATTACAAACCCTAACCCTAGGTTTCAACAATTAAAGAAGAATTAGACATGAGAATAAAGAATTATTACCTTAGATCGAAGGATTATGTAAGCAAAACGAAAATGGATTGTATGTTGGCCGAAATCGTAGCAAGGAGGACCAGTCTTCTCTTTCACTTCGTGAAGAATAGGTTGGATATAGTGTCTAAGTCCATAACTTTATTTGGTATGTACTTGACCCGACCCGTCATGGTCCATTTGGGTTGCGTGGCATTGCAATACTTGGATAGACTAGATGAGAGAACAAGGCACTTATGATTATTAATATATTATAAGTTCTAATATATTAATAATAGTATTATTTAATTAGTATTGATCAAGTATTAATCTCGTATTAATTTAGTGATCAAAGTGAGACTAATTAAATACATAGGGTTGATTATGACAATCATCAATTCTTTTATGGTGGATTAATGATCCATGGTTTGTGGGTTTGGTTATTACCATATGGAGCTCCATGGATAGTCCATGGGAGTTACAAACCCATGGGTCATGAGAAATGAAGAGTCATGACAATTAGGGTTTACATTTGTAACTCTTAATTATGACACACTATAAAAGAAACCCTATAACATGCAAAATCTGCACTAGTGTATTCATAAGAGGGCATAACCGATTTTTGAGGCGAAGTGACATTCTCTCAAGTTATTCCAAGTTTGTGGTGTTGTGTGAAGCATTTGAGGCACAACATTTGGGGTGCTAGGCTCACAAAGTCTTGAAGGTATCCAAGCAACAACAAGGTATGTATTTCTACTAGTTTTTATGTTTTATGTAATCCCTATGCCATGCTAGTTAGGAAATAACCTTGAAAAAGAAATTTGCATGTATATAGAGACAACATAGATTCAAGGTTATTAGGGTTGCATGTACACTTAGGAAGTGATGGAAGCTCAAAACCCATCAGTGGTGTCAGAGACTAGGATTGTTTTCTGTATACTTGATGCAATTTGCAAGAAAAATTGTTTTTTTTTGGATTCTGCCAGTTTACCACGGGGTGGTAAATTTTACCACGAGGTGACTGTTCAGTGAAAAAAAAATTGTTTTTGGCCTGTTTTGGATTAGAATCATTACCACAAAGTGTTTTTGTTCTTAAAACTTGATTTTGATGTTATGGTAATGTTTATTCTCATCCAAATAAATGGTTATTATCAAAATTTCAAGTTTTATATGGTTTATTTATGATTCTTGAAATTGTTGATATGAATATTTGTTCTTATGAGTTTTAGAAGACCATAGGAATTGTTTGTAGCTTGCATGGTTGATTAATTCATGATCCTAATGGCAATGATGGTGTCCATAACTTGTCCTCAAGTTATGGATAACCAAAATTCACTTCTTTAAATTGTGATTAAAGAACTAAAGAGGTTTCATCAAATGAAGAGTCTTCATTTTTACGAACCATTAAAACTCATAAGTTACAAATTGAAGAGGCTTGGAATAGTTTCAAATCTTGCCCTCAAGTTTTGGAATTTGAAAAGTCTTACACTTTAATACTTTAATTCCAAATTAAACCTTAGATTTTTAAAAGGTTTAAAAATCAACACTTATACTATTATTATAATTTTATTATATAGATATGTATAAGAATATGTCATTCTTACCGTTAGTAGGCCTCATTCACGAAGCCGGTCTATAAGGTGGGGGGGGGGGTATAAGGTTGTTGCCTATAAAATGGTGACTTAATGGGTGTCCACTCTCACCCACCGTTTCCTTGATCGGTGGAGGGTCGTTAGCCGAATGGGTAGGATACGACTTTAAATACTCATTAAAAGTATAATGAATTATAAAGTAACTATACATTATAAATTCCCAATCTTAGTTACTTTAGGAAAATGTGAAATTGGTGCTAGCCCATAAAATTACACTTTGTACCTTACCAAGTTGTTAGTGGAGCGTGTGTGGTTAACCAACACACTAACATGGACTAGTAAGAGTGGCAAAGGGTAACCTGACTTTATTATAGTTCGGTGAAGCATGTGTGATTAACCGGCACATCGATTAGGTAATATTGTTGAGGGTACCAAGTCAATTTGTATGGTTATTCACACCTTGTTTGTGATCCTCGGCATCCCAGTCACAAACTTGAGAGGGCACAATCGAGATTCAAACATGCCATTGAAAGTTCAATGTATCTCAAAAGATCTAAGAGTTTCAAATCCAATTAAAACTTAATTATATTTCGTTGTTCATGGTGGAAATTGGTAAATCATCATTTACCTACCTTCAACTATTTTAAAACTTGGATTACGGCATCCCTTTTCCAGTTATAAATAGGTTGTTGGATCCTAGCCTTAATATTTCATATTGGGTGTTATATTAAGGACTTTAAATCAACTAACTTGAATTTCTCCCATTATAGATGTCTAGTTTCGACAGCTATGGTCTTCCTAAATCTTTAGGAACAAGCTTCCTAATGAAGATGATATCCCAAATGGCAACCAAGGTGAAAGATCAATCCCTTTGTTGTGCATTAGTGGGACTGGAAATCATACTTCACTTCCTCCACCTCCTCCAATAAATCTCCTTATCCCACAAGTTTCAAGACTTGATAAGTTCTATGTCACTCAATTCCTATTGGCAAACAAAGTCTATATGTGCTTAGGTCTTGGAGATTAAGTCCCATATTGACAAGCTGGGAGAGTCGGGTGTCGAAGTCTCGAGGTAGCTGACTGTTGACTTGGTTCTTCAGTCACTCCCTGATGACAGATCACGACATGACCCTTAATGATCTTACCTATTTTCTTGATGATGCTGAATCAGCAATGATTTGGAGCATTGGTAAAGCAAAATTTAATTGGAAGATCAACTTCCTAAACATCCATGGACATTGACAATGGTAACATTGGAAGTCCAGAAAAAACCTTCTCTTCACAATTGAAAGGGATTGGCCATAGTCAACTCGGTTGACCAAATGGTAAAGAGAAAGGCTAAGTCTGTGTACCGTTTCCAAAGAGTCCATATGTTTCTGTTGCCAAAGGAAGGGCATTGGTTGCGAAGCTGCTAAATTTACCTAAAAGTCCATAAGGATAGTGTCAAATGTTTGACTCTGCTTTAGGTAAAGCCCATTATCTAATTTTATTAAGTTTCTATTATGAGATTCTTATTGCATGATGTGACTGGGTCACATATTGATGTTTTCATAATCAAAGAAGAGTGAAGAAACTTAAAGGAAGTATATGCTGATTCTGATTGTGAAGATGGATTTCGATCGCATGGTTCGGTGATCAGAATTTTGAGTTGTTACTTAAGAGTTATGATATATTGCTTAGGAATAGATAACAAGAATTTTTCCATATGGATTGTAAGGATAAGTTTTCCGCAAAGTTTTAAAATAAAAGAAAATGGTCTTGATTTTATTTATTTTAAGTATCCTTACAATGGAATTTGTGAAAAAGGTTGTTGCCTATATGTTTCCATTGATAAGCAATATGGGTAAATGGATTTGATTCTTTCATTAGTGGTAGTGTCATAATTTACCAAATAAGGAAAGATTCTCATCACCCAAGTTTCAGTTGGATAGAAACTTGGTATCATGCAAGTTGTATTGTGTAATGAATGAGAATTTTCATCTTTGGTAAATTAAGACTAATTCCTTGTTCACATTCGCATGTGAGTCAAGCGAAGGACTAAAGGATCAGGTACATTAAGTTGTGCACTAGTTAGGTCCACCACAAAGGTAGATAAGATTATTCGTTATGATTTACTAAAATTTAGTAAATATGGTTATGCTTACGAGTTTAAGTGTAATTCTGAAACATTGGAAAACTTTCAATGTATGACAAAATGAATAAGAAGAATCAAATAAGGCAGAAAGATAAAAGTTTCTCCAATCTGAAGAGATGGGAGAGTACTTGTGTATTTTGTTTTATGATTATCTTAGTGATTATGGAACCATATCACAATTGATCCTCTAAGGACACCTTAGTGTGTTTGTTTCCTGAGGAGAGGAATCGTGAATTGTTGAAATGGTTAAATCAAAAGATAATTCATACTTCGTTCCAAAAACAAATCCTGGAGTTATACTCCAAGATTGTAACTTGAGTGACATAGTTTTTAGAAAGTTCATAACACTTGTCAAATGTATAGTAAGATGTTTCCTATTCTTATACATTTGAGATTGGTAAGTTGTCATATTTTGGATAAAACAAAGACCAGCTAAGACCAATAGTGAGAAGTGTTTAACTTGTTAAGAATTCGCACTAGCTCTTGAATATTTGTATTTTCAAGGAATGGTTCTTGACAATGAGAAGTCTTATATGTCAAGAGAACAGTGAGAGTCTAAAAGATTCTGAAATAGTTTCAAGAACTAATCAAGAGTTTTGTTAATCACTAGACCAGGACTTGAGGTTTGTAACCTATCGTGTTGACATATTCTTATTTCTGTGTCTATTGCAGTTGAAATTTGATTATGCTTGTGAGTTCTATGAGTTCTTAATTGTTTGCATAACAACGCAGAAGCAATGGTGGGCGTTGTGCTACCAGGTGGCAATAAATTAAGATTGAACAAGTTCAGTCTATATGAGTTTGTATTCCTCGCTAACCTTGTCTTGTGATTATGGTTATGACAAATTCACATGGATAGGAACACATACACCATAAAAATCTAAGTGTCATAAGGTTTCTCTTCGATTCATGAAAATGATGGTAAGGAAACTCTTTCACTAAGTAGATTTTGAGTAGATAGCAATTGTGAGAATGACAAAAGGTCTAAACATTATGATTACGGCATCCCTCTTCATAATTGTTTAGACACACAAGTGAGCTATCTAATGAAAGGTGTATGGTTTTGATAAAGTCTTATCAAAGAAATTGCGTATTCGAAATCTAAACTTTGGTAGAAAAGTCAATAAAGTGTTGGTCTCTAAAAGTCCAGCTGATCTCTGGATACATGTCAAAGCTAGTTGGAGCATAAGTGTTTTGCTAGTAAGATAATAATCATTATGCTAGTGGGAGCATGATTATTATGTTAAGTGTTGCAAGTCAGCAATATTAATTATAGAAAACAAAAGTTTCAATTCGCCTTGAAAAAGTTGTTTTGCTATAATTAAGGGAGAGGATTTTATACTTCACTCCAATTCTACCAGCTTAGATTGAGAATTTAATCTACTTTAGTCAAGAATATATATGAATGTTATGCTGGAATGGTTCAACATAAGGAAATTCTATATATGTTGCGCTCTCAAAATTCGATTATGATTACGACATCCCTCTTCATCGTTTGAATTATGAAAACATGGCAAATAAAAAAAATTTAAAGCATAAATCATGTACCATATGCTTTGGGTATAGGTTTGATTACATATGCTATAATATTCATCCATTCTGAATTTTCCAAATGCCTAGGGCATTAAGATGGAAAAAGGAATAGAACTGGAAATGACTAAAATGATTAAGCAAAATTATCGAGGACAATCTGAGGTTTACCAAAGATTGGTTGCTCATGGACAATTAGAAGTATAGATTAAAAAGAGGGAGTGTGACAACCCTATATTTTCCAAAAGCAATGTAACACTCAAAAGTCAAATACAACGAAACCTATTTGGAATCAACGAAATTAACCTCAAAAATAAAGTGTTCAAATATCTAAATTGGGATGCATCAAAAGTCAGATATCGTGCCAAGGTTTCCAAAAACATAAAGAACATTCGAAACCGGGTTATATTGAAGAAACTATGACCACTCAAATATTCACGACACACCCGGTAAAACACTATTTAACGTAAAAAGTGAAATTTCAATAAAATGCATTTTAGCCTTAAGTATCTAAACAAAAGTTGTAGAGTTCGTTAAACTGTAAACGTACATAAAAAGATCGCCCTAATTGGACCTCGTATGAAGAAGTTACGAATTTTCTATGTTTCGTAACACTGGTAGAGAGCTAAAAACTCGAATTAAAGATCAGACGATGTTTAGCTAACGCAACCTAAACGAGAGTTGAAGGTCTCCACAATAGGAGTAAGATGATAAAAAGACAAACGAAAACAGACGTTGGATAAAGAAGTTATGAATTTTTAACGGACTTTAGCAGTCCCGGCCTATTAAAAACATAACATTAAAAATAAATTCAAAACTAGCCGACGGAGTCTAAATGAAAGTTGTAGAACATAATCTCACCTACGCGTGGATATAAAGAATGCGAAAAACGGAGCCCGTACGCGAAAGTTATAGAATTTAGAAGATGGAAGCCAGAATTACGACCAACGTAATTCAGGAGTACGCCCAGCGTACTCAGGCGTAGGTTCGAGTCCCATCGGCTGCAAGCTCTACGCCTAGCTAGACCCGAGTCGTAAGCCATACCGCAAAGTTACGCCCAGCGTACTCGCACCTTCATCCCTATAAATAGAAGGCATAAGCTCCGGATTTTGGCACTTCTCTTTCAAACTTTCACTCACTCTCACACACTCTTACGTACCAAAGACCATCCCGACACCCTCGGTTCCACACTCGAGCCCCCGATGAAGGTTCTACGCTATCGAGATCCCCGAGAAGCTCGAAGAAGTAGCTTTCCGCGGTTGAAGTTTTGCTCGACTCTAGTCCCACTCTCTTCAAACCGAACAAGTGAGTTCATACCCCTACTTTTCAAGTCTTTTCATGTTTTAGGGGGGGGGGGAATACAAGTACAACACAAGAAAATGTATCGTTTTATAAACATAAATGCAATATCTATCTTATTATTTTTCGATACCAACATCTTACTTTACGTATAAAGTTTAGTATATCACCAAGTTATTTTCACCAAATGGAACATACTTTCTGAAAAACTGTAATGGGTATAGTTTGCGAGTTATTCATACATTCTTATGTATACATCTTGAAAAACGAAATACTTTCATCTAAAGTGAAATAAAGACTTTCTTATCGTAAATCTATTTATACTAAGTGATGTGAGATATTCAAACTTCAACGTACTCTTATGTATGCATTTCAAGTCCTGTATTATAAGCCATAATCTCTTGGAGGGAGAGCGTGATACTTGTGTATAGATCTATACGGGGTTGACAACCCCACACCTAAACTGTTAGCTACAGTTAGACCGGCAGGTCTGGGGTGACAAATGTCATAACACTACAACACCTGAAGAATGTTGTTACAGGCAGTCTGTGTCAATAGTATGGTTATAAGACTCACACGAAAGTATAAAAATAAGCTTGATTTACGAGATTCATACATGCATTCAGTATTTACATTATTTTGAGTACAAAACTTATCTTTATCATTCAAATACGAAAGAGACTAACGCCCTCCAACCTTGGGAACTTTTCAAACTATATGTGGAAAATATTCGATTTTCTGAAAACCACGTTCATCGATTTTCTTCCAAAAAGACATACTTTTTAAGTACAAAACATTTATGAACTCACCAACTTTATTGTTGACACTTTTTCGAAACCACTTGTATTTCTCGGGGAATCAGTAATACAGGTAACTACCCGCTTTTGAAGAAGGAACGCTAAAGGCGTTTATTATTAAACATTTTAAATCATCATATTGTAATATTTTTTTGGAAACATGTATAACGCAAAAATGTACGTTTTTATTATATATATGATGGTTGTGTTACTTTCTTTACGATATTCAATTGTTATGATACTATGTGAAGTCATCCACCCCCGAATGTTTCCGCCATTCTTGTTTGGGGGTGTGACAGATTGGTATCAGAGTGTTGTTTATAGTGAACTAAGTATATGGAACCACATAAGATATACAAACTATAAATGCAAAGGGGACCGAAAACCCTCTGACAAAACGTTTTCATAAACAATATATTTTCTTTTAAAAATATACATTTTTACTCGTATGCATCAGTCTCGTATCATAACAAAGTTTTCTAAAAAGTATTAAGGCAAGTTGCGACACTACAATTGGGCCTCGAGGTATGTAATCAAATCGAGAATAAATATAGCCTGATCAACTATATATATCCTGGATTTGACCAACGTACGTCGAGGAATGGTCGTAGTGGGCAACAAGTCAAAACCTTACCAAATAAAATTTCTAGACTCGCAAATTTGAAATACTATAGGAGTATTGTTATAAAATAATGGGACAATGAAAAACCTACACACCATAAGATATAGTTAAACTTAGGATGCCGTTTAATAGAAATTTCCTTTCTTATAAAATTCTTATACCTCTATCCTAGTACAGAAAAAATGGCCGGGTTCCATATACCGGGAGATCCCTACTACGCAAACCAAGGGAACGGCGGATGGATAGAAGAAGATCCGGAAGAAGACCCGGTGGAAATCGAAGAGGAAGTCGAAGAGGAATTTGAAGTTGAAGAGGAAGTTGGAGAGGAATTCGAAGTCGATGAGGAAGTCGAGGAAGAAGAAGATATTTCGGATGGAACAGACTTTGATCCGGAAATAATCAACCCTCCCGCTCCCCGTCCTCCCGGAGTCAGAATAGGTTACCAAGGTCCCATTCCCATTTGGGGAAGCCATCTCTACCATTGGAGCCGTCAACTAGGTGTACGCCCTCCCTTTGGCATGTGTCGGGAGTTTTACAATGTCAGTGGGGGAGGCTCAGCTGATCGAGCACTTCCCGTTATTGTGGGCACAATAGCCACCCAGAACTACCAGTCAGACATGCAAGCGGCCAGAATCCGTGAGGTCAATGCTGCTACACAAGGTAACGCCGCAGACATCTATCGTCTGGACGGACTGCACGAAAGTACCCAACTCCACATAGGGACGCTTCAAAGCCAAATGGTGACAGCACTTGCAGAAATAAGAGAGATGAAGGAACAACAAGCAGTTCTTGAAAGGCGCTTAATGGGGGTCAAACAATCGGATGCCGAGTCTAGCTCCAAACGCACAACACGCTGCAAGTAGGACTTTCCCAACTCCAACAATTTTGATATAGAATAGGACCTCGGATAAAGTTTTTCTTATTTCCTTTGAACTTGTAATCAGAGACCTCTAGATAGGCCAAATTTTCCTAAACACGAAACATAATGTAACGCACCGTATGTGTGACACACACACACACACACACACACACATATATATATATATATATATATATATATATATATATATATATATATATATATATATATGAAGTACTTCTTTACCTACCTCTCGAAACTTATAGGATTATCTAAATTGCTATATCTACTTTGAAACCATAAACTAAAGTCAAAACAAATTACAAGATACAACTAACCCTCTAGTACATGATCGTTAAATCATTAGAAACTTATAGTGTTCATTATTATTTCTCTACCAGAACATGCCTCCTCGTAGATCATCACGCATAAACTCAGCTCCAACACCACCTCCACTATCACACCCCAAAACCAAGAACGGCGGAAACTCTCTGGGGCGGAGGACGTCATGTAAAGTATCACAACACAGTAAATGTAAATAAGCAAACAACATCATCCATTGCATTAAATATATAATTTTAATACAAGCGTGTTCTGTACAGTTATTGACACCAAAATAATGCAAATCAAAATAATAAGATGAGTCTTGGATGCGCTCCATCTTTTCAAAAGCTGGCCTCGGTACCTGTCTACTGATGACCTGAGAATTCAAGTTATTTTGAAAGAGTTTATCAGCATTAAGCTGGTGAGTTCATAAGTATTTTAGTGTTGATGTTTGTTGTCAAAAACGTTTGAACCTGTCTCAATGTATAAGTTTGTAAAATGTAAGTAAGTGTTTGTAAAAGTGAGAATCTCTCAGAAAAACCTATATTTTCTATTAAAGCAGCCTTCTACCAAGGCTTAACTGTTTTGTATGCTCCTTTGATGTAAAAAGTGTGTAATTTCCCAAGTGTAACTATCATTTAACAAAATATAGTTTGTACATTAATGTTTAAGTGAAATAATTAGTAAATATATGTAATGGGTAAATGATTGTAGTACTGTAGTGTTGTATTATGGGAACTACTGCTGTACTAACTACCTTAAACCGGATTTATATTGCATAATGTGATAAATTGCACCATACTATCGACTGATAACAACGATATAATGAATGGTCGTAATAACGGAATGACGTTTGGCACCCGCAGACCTGCAGGTCCGGCTGTAGCTAGCAGCAAGGTGTAGGATAGTCAATCCAGTATAGATCTATACGCAAACTCACGCTCTCCCTCCAAGAGAATTCTAGCTACAACTCGGGCCATGACATTTAAGGCATGCTCCGACACAGTGGATCACAATTGTTAACGTGTTCATGTATATGTAATGTTACTTGTTCTAGTATAGTTGTATATGTTCTCTTTCTAGTATAGTTGTATATGTTCTCTTTCTAGTATAGTTGTATATGTTCTCTTTCTAGTATAGTTGTATATGATCCTGTGTTACCCCGATGGTAACTCACTAATGGTGTACTGATAAGTATGTATATGGAAGTACTTTTATGTCTATATATGTATATATGATATATAAGTAATATTGAAACGACCTTCGGACGGTTATGTCACACCCCAAAACCACGAACGGCGGAAACGTTCAGGGGTGGAGGATGTGATGTACAGTATCACAATAGTGTAATATAATAAACAAGCAACAACATCATCCATTGCATTATAAGTAGAGTTTTAATACATGAGTGTTATTTCATAATGTAAAAAAATAATATGAAAAATCAAAATAAGGCGAGTCTTGTCTGCGCTCTATCTTCTCAAAAACTTGGCCATCGCACCTGTCTAACTGATGACCTAAGAATACAAGTTATTTTGAAAGCGAGTATCAGCTTTAAAGCTGGTGAATTCATAAGAAATTAAAGTGTCATTGTCTGGCTTATGAAAATCTATTATGAAGGCCATGTAAGCCTTTAATGAAAATGTTGATGTAAGTATGAAAAACCCTAGAAAATCCCTTATTTTCTATTAGTTTGAGATGTAGTCTTCTACCAAGACCCGAATGTTTTGTTTATGACAATGTAGTCTTCTACCAAGACCCGAATGTTTTGTTTGTCACAATGTAGTCTTCTACCAAGACCCGAATGTTTTGTTTATGACAATGTAGTCTTCTACCAAGACCCGAATGTTTTGTTTGTGAAAATGTAGTCTTCTACCAAGACCCGAATGTTTTGTTTGTGACAATGTAGTCTTCTACCAAGACCCGAATGTTTTGTTTATGACAATGTAGTCTTCTACCAAGACCCGAATGTTTTGCAAGTAAAATGATAGTTTTTCAATTCTATGGACTTGTACTAAAAGTGCTTAGTGTAACTCATCGTTTATGTGAATGTAACACAAATTAAAGTAAACAGGAAAATGTACTACTGTAAGTGTTGTCACTGGGTACTAGGACTAACACAACATCGCATTAAGCGAAATATGTAACCTAATGAACATCCGAAGATTGTCCAGAACAAGTATTTAATGTAAGTGTCATCGCTGGGTACTAGGAGTAACACAACATCGCAATAAGCGAAAAGTATAACCTAATGAACATCCGAAGATTGTCCAATTGTCCTCTGTAGCAGCAGCAGGTGGGAGGAAGGGTTAGTCCCCATCGATCTACCTAATATAAGTAGTAACCTTAGACCTCCGTAGATGGTCATCAACCACTAGTGCTAATCAGTGGGGTTCGGAATGGTAAGTCCCGCCGAGCTATCCTATTGAACCGAGATAGGAAAGATAATTTACACAGTAAGTACTAATAAATCATCCTCGTAGTCCTAAGTACAAGTATCCAGGTAAGTGATTACAAGATAATGCACCTATGTAAAAGTGTTCATGTATGGTATTCATGTAAGTGTGTTCATGTAACAGGTAAGTATATGTAAACATATTCATGTATTAGGTCAACATCTGTAAGTACTCATGTATCAGGTAATGTACTAGTATAGACTCATGAATGAACTGACTCTTGTGTGATTCCTTGTAATAGGAGTAATGTTTGATATCCTCAAATTATCCCAATGATAATTTACTGTACTATAATTGGTTAATCCTGTAGGTTTATACACTCTTACTACTCAAGGGTGTGGGAACAAAATGAAAGCTGTAAACTATAACATCAATACATATATAAGAATATAAGTGTATATGTATAGTTTAGTTCAAGAATGTAAAATGGTTTCGTAAGACATCTTATGGGTTTTGAACAATGATTAACAATAACCTGAGGTCATTTTAATATACATTTCAAAGGTAAAACTTTTGATAACAATGTGTTTTTAAGATTTAAAACCATTTCATGCATCACATTTTGTAGTATGTGAAATCTGTTAAATGACAAACACAGTTATAAAATACATATCAATGATTTAATAAAATGTTTGTTTCTACTTGTATTCCCCCCATTAAAGCATTTAAAATCATTTAAAACATTGATTAGGGGTATGAACTCACCTGTAATTGGTGATTGGGATGAACTGAACGATATAGGATTGCTAGGTGTCAAGCAAGGACTTGTACACACACTACGATCCTAATGAACATATAATCACACATATATGCATTCAATTAGTCTTAAATCACTAATTGATAATGTTAAGACATCCTAGGCATAATAAACACTTTATATAAGTGTTTTAAGCCCTAAGGATTGCATCTAAGCTATTGTGGGACAAGGTACTTGTGTTTAGGGTTCCAAAGGACCCTATAAGTGAGTTTACTCCCCATATACCATCACACATGGAGTTTACGGTTGTAAATTCTTGAGTTTACGGCCGTAAACTCCCAACCATGGGGTTATGGTGTGTTTTGAAGTCCCAAATGGTTCCTAGAATTATTCCATCTTGGTGGCTAAGTCCTTGGAAGGGTTTAAGGTCTAGAAATACTCCAAATAGGAGTTTACGGCCCTAAGGCCATTCCCCTTAGAGTTTATGGCTGTAAACTCTAAGTATATGGTGTTTTTGTTGTTTTCAAGCCTCTTGCTTTTGAAGGACATGTCCTAGACAATTGTTTAAAGCTAATGAGGACCCTAGGCACACTTTGGTGCCATTCTTTTGAGTTTATGGCCCAAGAGCATGCTCTTGGCCGTAAACTCACTTTGAGAAGTGATTTTGATGAGTTTTGGTCCTTCATTTAAGTGGAAACAATTTCTTGTAAAGGTCTAGGGCTTTAGGTGTCTTAAAAACACCCCTTCTGTCCATTCTTATGGAGTTTACGGCCTAAGATACACTTGGGCCGTAAACTCACATTTGTTTGTGTTGTTTGATGTGTTTAAGGCCTTACACTACATGGGGAAATAGTCTAGATACAAGCCTTAAAGTCTTAGAGTCCTTAAATCACCATTTTGAGCTTGAAAAGGGAGTTTACGGCCTAAGCAACTCTTGGGCCGTGAACTCCCCAAACTTGGGTGATTGGTGGTTGTTTTCTTGTCCCTAACACACATACATATGAGTCTAAGGCAGTTGTATAACATAAGGGTTGGTTTCGGCTTTGTTTCGGGAGTTTACCGCCAAAGAACACCTTGGGGAGTAAACTCCTAAATCTAGTGATTTAGCCTTCTAAATCATGTTATAACTACATATAATGCTTTCTAACACTACTAGAAAGAGGTACTCACTATGTGGGATAAAAATCCGAAGATCCGTGAGAGAGAAAATGGCTTTTCTCTAGTTGGAAATGCGAATAATGAATGAATTTGGTTCAGAATTCTATTTATAGTCCTGAGATATTTTTGGCAGAAAATATTTTTATTCCTGAAATGACCTCTATTATAATAGAGTGATGGAATAATATAATTGCACTAAACCCTAGTGCATCCACTCTCCTGATATCTCCTGAAGTGTAAACCCTGAATTACTCAAACTTACACGAGAAAGTCTGAAAATTAACTGTGACTGCTATAACTTCTATTGAAGTGATATAGTTTGTACAGAATGGAAATTTCGGATTGTCACATCATCCCCCTGTTAAAGGGAATTTTGTCCCGAAATTAGAATTTAGGCGAGGAAGTATGTACGAATGATCGAGTCGTGAGGAGGAAAAACATCCAAATCGATTGGTTCTAGCGCTCCTAAGTGAAATCGGGTTCTCGGTTGGTATCCCAACGAACCTTCACTAATGGGCAATGGCGTTGCTTCGTTCGCTTGACCTCTCGGTCGAGGGTCAATACGGTTCTAATACGGAGTCAAGGATCTCGTAAATCTCGATCTCGTCGAGAGGGCTTACGAAAGTTCTAACGGGAAGATACTGTTTCAAGTTCGAGGCGCGGGGGGCAACATATATGTTATTGAGTTCGCGGAGCAGGACTAGTTTGTGAGATGCAGGACCGATTCTGGTAAGAATCTCAGAGGTCCTAACTATATTGGATTTAGCTTTCCACGCTTTACGAAGCGCATTTAAGCCGTTCCCAGAGTGAGGTTTCCTAAAGAATTTGGTCTCTCACTTGGAATTCCAAATGTTCTTTCTCTCGCTTAACTTCCCAGTCAAGGGCCATCCCTTGTTGGGTCAAAGTCGAAAGGGTTCCTGAAGTCTGCGGGGAGTTTCGAATGGACTATGATAGTAGGTCTGTAAGACCTAGAATTTGGCGAATTTTCCGTTGGTGACTACGGTGCCGACAATTTCCCAACGGTTTTTGATAATTTGACAGAGTAATCAAGAATTTCCACAACACTAATAGTGTGTCTCAGGAAATTTGTCTCTAAATTCCAAAACTCTTGTTCAGAGAACTTTGTTAAGAGTGTCTCCGAGGGTAATCTTTCTATGGGTTCTTTCTTACTACGAGGGTAGATAAGTAATCATTATATGGAGAAATGACGAACTGATCCCAGTAAGAAAGGCGTACTCTACTCATATAGCTCAGGAATACTATGGGCGTATTGGTCCTACCCGAGGGGTATCACTACGGACTCGAAGTGTCCGCATCGAGTTCGGAGGGTAGTCTCTAGAACATCCTTCCCTAACACTCGAACTGGTGATATTCGTATCTCAGGTCCATTTCTGAAAGTAACACTTTCCTTGTGGATGCTAAATTAGCTCTTCTAAGAGAGGCAGATATAACGATTTCTAAAGGAAATCTAAACGAAGTCTCCGGTCGTCGAGGTACATATGATGCACTCCATCGACTTCTGGTAAGAATAAGACCGGAGCTCTCAAGGGTGAGAAGCCTGGTCTTCTAATCCTATTGTTGAGTAGTTCGTGGTGTTGTCCGGACTGTTCTTGTATCTTCCGTAGGTGTTTAGACTGAAGGCGATCTGGTTATAAGAGTCATACTGGGTTCTAAGTTGGTTCCTATGCCAATGCAATTACTCGAACTCTTGGACAGTCTCCGTCCCGAAGTTCATATTAGAATTCATACGTGATTCAATGATCACAATTTCGTGTATACGAGTCGTATATAATTAAGACTGAAAAGGTAGTCGAATAACTGATTCTTCCTTAATCTCCCATCCCATCGAGGGAAAAGAAATTAAAGTGGAATCATCAATTCTAAACCTGTAGAACATTAATTATATATCACTCTCATGCATACATTCTTCAGTGATAGATCAACCGTATGAATCCTGGAATTGAACTTGACGTACTGCACGAGCGATAATGTAGGGATTCCTTCGGGAAGGAAAAGAACTATAAGGTACTCGTGTCCTGAGTACTTCGGTGTTCTGATATGACGGCTTCGCTAAAAGACGTTTACTGAGAAAGAGATGTACTTATGAAGCTGGTATTGCGAGAATCGAATCAAATCAAGTCGTATGATAATGTCGGAATCATAAAGAAACTTAAAGACATTAGATTTGAGCATAAAACGTTTACAGAAAAAAACAACCGTGCAACCATGATTAGAGTTACAGTACTTTAGATTTGCTACAAGACTATTGCTGCGAATCAGATACACTACAAAAGACAAGTATACGCAGCACGAGCATCCCTATACCGACAGGATCCCGCAAAAGATAAGACTCTAGTTGCACTAGTTTTGGGATGGTTCATAAGTCTGTTACAACGAAAAGCCTAAATTACACTAACGTGGGTCCGGAGTAGACTCTCCTGCGGTGGTGGTTGGTAGTAGACTTTCGTCTATGCCAGCAATTTCTGCCCCTGGGCAGTTCCTTTTGTAGTGACCTACTTTGCCACAACCGTAGCAAACCTGGTTCACACTGGTGTTTGGCACTTGAGCATCCTGAGCTGTTGGCATGCTACAGCAACGGGCTGTATGCCCCTTCTTGTTGCAGTGCGAGCATTGCATCTCCTTACAAGGTCCATAGTGGTGAAAACTGCATTTAATGCATTTTGGGAGAATTCCAGCATAAAGTTTGGCTGGTTTGGGGGCCATTGGGACGCCTGAAGGGATGGTAGTTGGAGGTGCTGATGTCGTGGCTGTGAAGGTTGTTACTAGTGGTTGTTTCCTGTTCGCCCTTCGAAGCGACTTGTTCTTCCTTTTGGCCCAAAACTTCTGGTTGTTACTCTTGGCCTCGGCACTCAGGGTACCGTGGTAGTTTGTTGGTCGTTGTGGTGCTTGGTTGTTGTTTGGATTGACATGGTTGTTAACAAAACTGCTAACACTTGCGTTGTTAGCGTTCAGATGGGTCAGAATAGCTGACACGGCAGCCGAGACTGCAGCTTGAAAGGTAGCTGCATCAATCTAAAGAGTTGGTGTTGGGTTGATGGGCTGATCGTTTTTCTTGGGATTCATGATTCTGTTACACCGATTGAAAAATGAATTTGTGAGCGAAAATGGTTGAAACTAGACGTAGCTCGATCGCTCATGCAAAGAATAAAAGTATGTTCTCTAAGGTTCGACCTACATCCCTATGATTCAGTCCTAGTACGGAATGGAAGTATGTTCACGATGGTTTGACCTACGTCCCTATGATGTAGTCCTAGAAAAGTTCGGAAGTAAGTTCTTACAATGGTCTCAAGATGTTTGTTGTGCAAGCCGAGGTATCGCTAGTTGGTGAATAAGATGATCCAACCATTAAAAGAGACTTGGAGATGTCTCCGAAGTTAAATTGCTATAGTCCAATGACTGGACTAGAGCATGTTTCAAATAGACTCAAATGAAAGTATGATAAGAGTATTTGAATAAAGAATGACACATAAGTTAGCCGACTGTCAATATCTTTGATATTCATGACGTACAAGTTCGGGAAAATGACCTTGTAAAAAGGTCTTACATCAGATCCAGAGGAGATAGTTCCTGACAGTATAAAGACCTAACCAAAGTACTTACAGTACAAGATAGTTTCATAGAAAATGCCACATCGGGCATAGACAGGAACACGATTCCCTTCAAGCAAGGAAAGTAAGGTAACGTATCTACTACTAGCGACGGTCATCCATCTGGTGAACTCTCAGTTCTGCCAGTTGGCGTTCCACATCAAGTAGGTGTCTTTCGTACACTCTCTGGTGTACTCGAAGTTCTATAACTTCGACTCGTGATTCATCCAGTTCTTGCAGAAGGGTTTCGTGGTCTCTCTCAGACCTCTCACGAGCATGTTCAAGGCGACTGGTGCGAAGCATATGCATTCCTCCATTTGTATCAACTTCTGCGATGCGTTGTAGAGCTGTTCTGCCCTGAATTTCGTTTCGGGCCACTCTTCGGATCAGAATTGGCATGCTTCTGTCTGCTGAGCCCCCATTGCTCAGGTTATAGAAGCTTCGGTTACCATTAAATGGCATGGTTTGATCTTGTCCATGACTCCATATTTCCAAACATTCCACCCACTCAGGCGTCGAGCCATGAAAAGCCGGACGAGGGTTAGGAATCGGAATGGGAGCTGCCTGGGGTAGGTTCTCAACCTCGGGTTCGGAGATGGCATCGTCTGAAAGGTCGTCAACATGGTGATCATTCAGAGGGATTGGATGATCATCATCTAGTTCTTCTCCAAACCATCCAGCAATCACTTCGTTCGGAAGGAATAGGTTGTCGTGGGGATGGAATCCAGCCATGTTATCTACACGAGAATTGAGGAAAGAAAATAATTATTAGACGAACTATCTAGATAATTATTTAGGAAATCTTCATTAGTTCCATCGCTACTTGTAAAGTGCATACCAGTTATATGTAATCAACATAGGATAGGCCTTCGAATAAGTGACCTCAACTCCAAATTTACAAGGAATAGGGGTAAAGCAAAAATTTCACCGATTCTAAGTCTACAACATCCTAGTTACATATAACTTTAGCGTATCCACTTAGCAATTATCAACTTAGGAATGAAGATTCCATTTTAGTTCTCAAGTATAAAGTACTTATAGTAACGCAAAAATACTCCTATGGTATTTTAGACTTAGGTTTTGTTATAATGTTGTCATTGTGGTAATGTTGGTAAGTTTTTAGACTTGTTGCCATATCACAACCATTCTTGGGCATGTGCTAATCACTCCTTGGAACAACATAGTTGATCAGGCTATGCCACTCCCAAGGCTGACCATACATCCCCGAGCTTACCTGTGATATTCAACAATCATAATACTTTTGTTCTTGTCATTGTGACACTGATTTTAGTATGAATGCAGGCATGTAAACTTTGTTAAATGTTTTATTATTTATAAGCATAAACTCTTAGACAGAGTGTTTTAATCCCAATGTGTTTATAGTTAGTATATCTTTTATGGGTTGATATACTTAATTCACTATAAACAATGCTCTGATACCAATCTGTCACACCCCAAAACCACGAACGGCGGAAATGTTCAGGGGTGGAGGACGTCGTGTACAGTATCACAACAGTGTAATATAATAAACAAGCAACAACATCATCCATTGCATTATAAGTAGAGTTTTAATACATGAGTTTTATTTCATAATGTACAACAATAATATGAAAAATCAAAATAAGGCGAGTCTTGTCTGTGCTCCATCTTCTCAAAAACCTGGCCATCACACCTGTCTAACTGATGACCTGAGAATACAAGTTATTTTGAAAGCGAGTATCAGCTTTAAAGCTGGTGAATTCATAAGAAATTAAAGTGTCATTGTCTGGCTTATGAAAATCTATTGTGAAGGCCATGTAAGCCTTTAATGAAAATGTTGATGTAAGTATGAAAAACCCTAGAAAATCCCTTATTTTCTATCAGTTTGAGATGTAGTCTTCTACCAAGACCCGAATGTTTTGTTTATGACAATGTAGTCTTCTACCAAGACCCGAATGTTTTGTTTGTGACAATGTAGTCTTCTACCAAGACCCGAATGTTTTGTTTATGACAATGTAGTCTTCTACCAAGAACCGAATGTTTTGTTTGTGACAATGTAGTCTTCTACCAAGACCCGAATGTTTTTTTTGTGACAATGTAGTCTTCTACCAAGACCCGAATGTTTTGTTTATGACAATGTAGTCTTCTACCAAGACCCGAATGTTTTGCAAGTAAAATGATAGTTTTTCCTTTCTATGGACTAGTACTAAAAGTGCTTAGTCTAACTCATCGTTTATGTGAATGTAACACAAATTAAAGTAAACAGGAAAATGTACTACTATAAGTGTTGTCACTGGGTACTAGGACTAACACAACATCGCATTAAGCGAAATATGTAACCTAATGAACATCCGAAGATTGTCCAGAACAAGTATTTAATGTAAGTGTCATCGCTGGGTACTAGGAGTAACACAACATCGCAATAAGCGAAAAGTATAACCTAATGAACATCCGAAGATTGTCCAATTGTCCTCTGTAGCAGCATCAGGTGGGAGGAAGGGTTAGTCCCCATTGATCTACCTAATATAAGTAGTAACCTTAGACCTCCGTTGATGGTCATCGACCACTGGTGCTAATCAGTGGGGTTCGGAATGGTAAGTCCCGCCGAGCTATCCCATTGAACCGAGATAGGAAAGATAATTTACACAGTAAGTACTAATAAATCATCCTCGTAGTCGTAAGTACAAGTATCTAGGTAAGTGATTACAAGATAATGCACCTATGTAAAAGTGTTCATGTATGGTATTCATGTAAGTGTGTTCATGTAACAGGTAAGTATATGTAAACATATTCATGTATCAGGTAAACATCTGTAAGTACTCATGTATCAGGTAATGTACTAGTATAGACTCATGAATGAACTGACTCTTGTATGATTCCTTGTAATAGGAGTAATGTTTGATATCCTCAAATTATCCCTATGATAATTTACTAAACTATAATTGGTTAATCCTGTAGGTTTATACACTCTTTCTACTCAAGGGTGTGGGAACAAAATGAAAGCTGTAAACTATAACATCAATACATATATAAGAATATAAGTGTATATGCATAGTTTAGTTCAAGAATGTAAAATGGTTTCGTAAGACATCTTATGGGTTTTGAACAATGATTAACAATAACCTGAGGTCATTTTAATATACATTTCAAAGGTAAAACTTTTGATAACAATGTGTTTTTAAGATTTAAAACCATTTCATGCATCACATTTTGTAGTATGTGAAATCTGTTAAATGACAAACACAGTTATAAAATACATATCAATAATTTAATAACATGTTTGTTTCTACTTGTATTCCCCCCATTAAAGCATTTAAAATCATTTAAAACATTGATTAGGGGTATGAACTCACCTGTAGTTGGTGATTGGGATGAACTGAACGGTATAGGATTGCTAGGTGTCAAGCGAGGACTTGTACACACACTACGATCCTAATGAACATATAATCACACATATATGCATTCAATTAGTCTTAAATCACTAATTGATAATGTTAAGACATCCTAGGCATAATAAACACTTTATATAAGTGTTTTAAGCCCTAAGGATTGCATCTAAGCTATTGTGGGACAAGGTACTTGTGTTTAGGGTTCCAAAGGACCCTATAAGTGAGTTTACTCCCCATATACCATCACACATGGAGTTTACGGTTGTAAATTCTTGAGTTTACGGCCGTAAACTCCCAACCATGGGGTTATGGTGTGTTTTGAAGTCCCAAATGGTTCCTAGAATTATTCCATCTTGGTGGCTAAGTCCTTGGAAGGGTTTAAGGTCTAGAAATACTCCAAATAGGAGTTTACGGCGCTAAGGCCATTCCCCTTAGAGTTTACGGTCGTAATACCTAAGTATATGGTGTTTTTGTTGTTTTCAAGCCTCTTGCTATTGAAGGACATGTCCTAGACAATTGTTTAAAGCTAATGAGGACCCTAGGCACACTTTGGTGCCATTCTTTTGAGTTTATGGCCCAAGAGCATGCTCTTGGCCATAAACTCACTTTGAAAAGTGATTTTGGTGAGTTTTGGTCCTTCATTTAAGTGGAAACAATTTCTTGTAAAGGTCTAGGGCTTTAGGTGTCTTAAAAACACCCCTTTTGTCCATTCTTATGGAGTTTACGGCCTAAGATACACTTGGGTCGTAAACTCACATTTGTTTGTGTTGTTTGATGTGTTTAAGGCCTTACACTACATGGGAAAATAGTCTAGATACAAGCCTTAAAGTCTTAGAGTCCTTAAATCACCATTTTGAGCTTGAAAAGGGAGTTTACGGCCTAAGAAACTCTTGGGCCGTGAACTCCCCAAACTTGGGTGATTGGTGGTTGTTTTCTTGTCCCTAACACACATACATATGAGTCTAAGGCAGTTGTATAACATAAGGGTCGGTTTCGGCTTTGTTTCGGGAGTTTACCGCCCAAGAACACCTTGGGGAGTAAACTCCTAAATCTAGTGATTTAGCCTTCTAAATCATGTTATAACTACATATAATGCTTTCTAACACTACTAGAAAGAGGTAATCACGATTTGGGATAAAAACCCGAAGATCCGTGAGAGAGAAAATGGCTTTTCTCTAGTTGGAAATGCGAATAATGAATGAATTTGGTTCATAATTCTATTTATAGTCCTGAGATATTTTTGGCAGAAAATATTTTTATTCCTGAAATGACCTCTATTATAATAGAGTGATGGAATAATATAATTGCTCTAAACCCTAGTGCATCCACTCTCCTGATATCTCCTGAAGTGTAAACCCTAAATTACTCAAACTTACACGAGAAAGTCTGAAAATTAACTATGACTGCTATAACTTCTATTGAAGTGATATAGTTTGTACATAATGGAAATTTCAGATTGTCACAGGTTACCTGAAATCCCACCAGACCACATCTCAAGCGCGAAAAGGAAATAGGGCGGATGGCCTTCCTAAGCCCTTTAAACATTTCTTATATATCTATACATATATGGGCATGCAATTTATAAGAAGTAAACTAAAGTTTAATAAAAGCATTTGATAAGTAAAAGAGTTTGTAAAACATTTTGAAGTAAAACAGTTGGAATAGTGAATAAATCATTGGTTTTCTAGTTATTAATCACATGTGATTAATGCAATCACATGTGATTGATGCAATAACTATAAGTATTTAACTTGTATTCCCCCCCATAAAGTATTTAAAACATTTAAAAACATTTCAAAGGTTAGTTAAAGGGATATGAACTCACTTGTGGTGAGTGGATTGGATTGAAGTATCGGATACCGTGCTAGGTGGAAAACAGAGACTTGTTCACACGCACAAGCCTAGTTATCATATAATGAGCATATATATAACTAATTAGCCAAATAATAACTTAACAAAATAAGTTGGGACACTCAGGAACATGTAAACACCTTGTATAAGTGTTATAGGTCCTAAGGGTTGCATCTAAGTCGATACAGGACAAGGCAAAAGGATTGAAAAGCTTCCAAGGACCTTGTATAAGAGTTTACCACCCAATAAAATCCACACAAGGAGTTTACGGTCGTAAACCCTTGAGTTTACGGCCGTGAACTCTTGTCTTGGTGGTTTTGGGTGTTTAAATGTGCTAAATGAATTCTAGAATAAGCCTAGCATTGGTAGATTAATCCTTTAGGTAGTTTAGGGCCTTAGAATGCTCCTTTGAGGAGTTTACGGCCTAAATACCATATCCCCTAGAGTTTACGGCTGTAAACTCCTATGGGGTGTTTGTTTTAATTCTTTTAGGCCTCTTGCACACAAAGGATAGCTTCTAGGTTTTTGTTTAAGGCTAAAGGGGACTTTAGGCACACTTTTGTGCCTTTACTTGGAGTTTAAGGCCCAAGAGATATTCCTTGGCCTTAAACTCCCTTTAAGGGATGATTTTGATGTGTTTAGGTCTCCAAATTAGCTACAAGTATTAGAGGGTAATTGTCTAAAGCCTTAGGAGTGTTTAGGGCACATTTTAAATCTTTGAAATTGGTGTTTACGGTCCAAGAAACTCTTGGGCCGTAAACTCCAAAATCTAAGTGTTCTTGATTGATTTCTAGCCTCAAATGATTCTACAAAATGTCCTTAACTAGCTACCTAACAAGGAAACACGACTAGATAGCTTTTAGGCTTCGCTTTGGAGTTTACTCCCCAAGAACGTTCTTGGGCGGTAAACTCCCGGATCTTACAAATTTGACATATAAACAATGTTATTAATCATATAACAAGCATTAAAACACATTTAGGAAAGTAGACTCATGATTTGGGATGAAAACCCGAAGATCCGTGAGAGAGAAAATGGCTTTTCTCTAGTTGGAAATGTGAATAATGAATTAATTTAGTTCAGAAATCTATTTATAGTCCTGAAATATTTTGGCAAAAAATATTTTTATTCCGGAATTTGATTCTAACATTATGAAGTTTTGAAAGGCTCAAGTTTCACAAACCCATGAGCATCCACTCTCTTGATAACTCCATAACTGTAAACCCTAATGTACACAAACTCATTCGGAAAAGTCTGAAATTCACTGAAACTGGACTAGCTTCTATTGAATAGATAATGTTCGTACAAATGGAAATTTCGGGTTGTCACATCCACCGCCCCCTCCAACTATGGATGCAGCTATGTTCCAAACTGCTGTAATAGCCATTGTAACCGCAACAATGGCACAAATGAGTAACAACGGGTCAGGAGGAGGAATAAACAGCTTTACAAATGGCCAAAGCCAAGGCTGTTCCGGGGTATGTACTTACAAAGACTTCACAAACGGAAAACCTATTCCCTTTTATTGGACTTGGGGAGTGATGGCTCTATCCCAATGGATAGAGAAAACAAAAGTTGTGTTCGAAATTTGCGCATGCCCTGAAGAAAGCAAAGTAAAATTTGCTGCCCTTACTTTCTCCGAACGAGCCCTGACGTGGTGGAACGGCCACATCAAGACACTAACCCTACTGGTGGCAAACTCCATGGGCTGGGAAAACCTGAAGCGAATGCTCCTACGAGAGTACTGCCCAAGAGGCGAGATTCAGAAGCTCGAACAGGAATTGTGGGGCCTTACGATGGTAGGCTCGGACATCGCAGGCTATACCAACATATTTAGTGACTTGATAATACTTTTCCTAGGAATGTTGAACCTGGAAAGCCAAAAGGTGGAAAGGTATATCTCTGGACTATCACCCCAACTTCGAGGGAGTGTGTTAGCCTCCAAACCCATGACATTCGACAGCGCCAAGGAACTGGCGCAATCTGTCGTTGATTATGGTGTCTGTCAAGGCGTCACGACTATCGTCGCTGAACCAACCAAAGGGAACAACAACAACGATAACAGTGCCAACAACAACAGCAAGAAGAAGTTCTGGAACAAGAGAAAGGGGAAAACTTTGCAAGAATCTTCAAAGAAACAAATGGTAGCGGTTCATGCCGCTACTGCTCCCACCACAACTCTTGCTACCCCTGCACCAACGAAACAATATGTTGGGAACCTGCCAAAGTGCAGCAAATGCAACTACCATCACCACGGTAATTGCCGCGAGATGCACTGTAAAAACTGCGACAAGAAAGGGCACACTGCCCGTTTCTATAAGGCACCGACGCGACCAATCACTCAAGTTCCTGGTACTGGTTTAAGCCAGGCATGTTATGCGTGTGGAGAAACTGGGCACTTCAAGAGGGATTGCTCCAAGGAAAAGAATGCTGGCGGTGTTGGGAGGGTGTTGGCGATAGGACAAAATGAAGCAGTAGCTGACCCCACGGTGGTTACGGGTATGTTTCTCCTCGACAACATTTATGCATGCATACTCTTTGAATGCGGTGCGGAGAGAAGTTTTGTGAGTCATAAATTCAAACACCTACTTAATCAAAAACCCCAACCACTCAATAAAATATTCACTGTAGAAATGGCAAATGGTAAAACGGAAAGCGCAAGTGATATGTATGTAGGGTGCACATTAAATTTAAACGACCACTTATTTCAAATTGATCTTATGCCCATTTTGATAAAAAGTTTTGATGTCATCATCGGTATGGACTGGTTAAGCCTTCACCATGCCGATATACTTTGTCACGAAAGGGCCGTTCGCCTCAATCTGCTAAACGGCGAAACTCTTGTCGTTTATGGTGACAAACCTAGTAAGAATTTACAAATCATCTCCTGTGTTAAAGCACAAAAATATCTTCGCAAGGAATATCATGCCTTTCTAGCCCACGTAGTAAACCAGAAGCAAGGATCGAAAAACATTAAAGACATTCCGGAAGTCTGCAACTTCCCAGACATCTTCCCAGAAGATCTTCCATGGATCCCACCAGAACGCCAAGTCGAGTTCAGAATCGACTTAATTTCCGGAGCTACTCCAGTAGCAAAGTTGCCTTACCGTCTAGCCCCAGCCGAGATGCAGGAACTGTCCAGTCAATTGAACAAACTGCTGAGCAAGGGATTCATCAAACCGAGCTTCTCACCATGGGGAGCATCAGTCCTATTCGTGAGGAAGAAGGACGGATCTTTTCGCATGTGCATCGATTACCGGGAACTAAACAAACTCACGATCAAGAATCGATATCCCCTACCGCGCATAGAAGATCTGTTCGACCAACTACAGGGAGCAAGCTACTTTTCAAAAATAGATCTAAGATCTGGTTATCACCAACTGCGAGTGTTGGAAGGAGACATCCCCAAAACGGCATTCCGAACACGCTATGGTCACTACAAGTTTGTAGTGATGCCCTTTCGGATTGACAAATGCACCAGCAGTGTGTATGGACTTGATGAACCGGGTATGTCGTCCCTTCCTGGATAAATTCGTGATCGTGTTCATAGATGATATACTCATCTATTCAAGAAGCAAGGAAGAACACAACCAACGCCTCTGCCAAGTCTTGGAAACATTGAGGGCAGAAAAACTATACGCAAACTTTTCAAAGTGTGAGTTTTGGATTCGGGAAGTAGATTTCCTAGGTCACGTAGTAAGCAAAGAGGGGATACACGTGGATCCTTCTAAGATCAAGGCATTGGACGATCCCAAGAACCCCAACAGAAATCCGGCAATTTTTGGGACTCGCTGGGTGTTACCGAAGGTTCATACAAAATTTTTCGAAGATTGCTAAGCCACTTACCACCTTAACTTAGAAGAGTGTGACCTTCGACTGGGGAGAAAAACAAGACATCGCGTTTCAAACACTAGCGCGAGCCTTATGTAGCGCGCCCATTCTAACCTTACCAAAGGGAACGGAGGACTTCGTGGTCTATTGTGATGTGTCAAACCAAGGACTTGGGTGTGTTCTGATGCAACGAGGGAAGGTCATCGCCTATGCCTCAAGACAACTAAAGACGCACGAAGTAAACTACACAACGAACGATCTCGAGTTAGGAGTAGTCATTTTCGCTCTAAAGATATGGAGACACTATCTCTACGGCACAAAATGTACAATCTTCACCGATCATAAAAGCCTCCAGCATATCTTCAACCAGAAAGAACTCAACATGAGACAAAGACGGTGGGTAGAACTACTAAATGATTACGAATGCGAAATTTGATATCATCCCGGAAAGGCTAACGTGGTGGCCGATGCACTCAGTCGGAAGGAATATTCGGGCTGCAGAGTGAAGTCTCTAACTATGACAATCCATTCACACCTGTCCACGCAAATCAAGGAAGCCCAAATAGAAGCCTTAAAATCTGAAAATGTGATAGGGGAAGCCTTAAGGGGAATGGATAAGAAGCTTGAGGTCAGAATGATGGACTTCATTACTTCATGGATCGGATGGACACCGAAGTTTGGCGAATTCAGAGAAGTCGTCATGAACGAAGCCCATAAAACACGATACTCCATACATCCTGGCTCCGATAAGATGTATCTCGACCTCAAGAAACTATACTGGTGGCCGAACATGAAAGCCGAAATTGCTACCTACGTGAGCAAATGTCTGATGTGCGCCAAAGTCAAGGTGGAATAACAAAAGCCCTCGGGATAGTTGCAACAACCAGAAATACCCGAATGGAAGTGGGAGCGGATAACCATGGATTTCATAACCAAATTACCCGAGACGGAAAGCGGACTCGACACCATCTGGGTGATCGTCGACAGATTAACTAAATCAGCGCACTTCCTACCAATCAAAGAAACGGATAAATCGAAGAAACTAACTAGAACCTACCTCAGAGAGATTGTACGGCTGCATGGTGTGCCCATATCCATTATCTCGGACCGAGATAGTAGATTCACCTCAAGGTTCTGGCAGTCGCTGCGAAAATCTCTAGGAACAAGACTAGACATGAGTATTGCTGATCACCCACAAACTGACGACCAGAGTGAGAGAACCATAAAAACCCTAGAGGATATGTTAAGATCTTGCGTAATCGATATTGGCAAAGCATGGGACACCCATCTACCCTTGGTCAAGTTTTCATACAACAATTGCTACCACACTAGCATCAAGGCTGCCCCGTTTGAAGCCCTCTACGGCCGTAAATGCAGATCACCTCTATGCTGGGCTAACGTGGGTGACACACAACTAGCAAAAGGACAAGCAACAGACAACACGCTTACTGGGCCAGAAATCATAAGGGAAACTACGAAGAAGATTGGTCAGATCCGGGAACGACTGAAAGCATCAAGGGACAGACAAAAGAGTTACGTGGATAAAAGATGGAAACCCATGGAATTCCAGGTTGGAGATCGTGTCCAGCTAAAAGTCTCGCCCTGGAAAGGAGTAATACATTTTGGAAAGTATGGGAAACTGAACCCAAGATACATTGGACCATTCGAGATCCTTGCCAGGATCGGTCCGGTGGCTTACAAACTTCGATTACCTCAGGAACTCCACAACGTACACCCTACCTTTCACGTATCAAACGTAAAGAAGTGCTTGTCCGATGAGACCCTTGTCATCCCTCTGGACGAAATTCCAATAAATGAGAATCTCCAATTCGTAGAAGAACCAGTAGATATAATGGATCGGGAAATTGAAAGGACTAAACAAAGCCGTATACCTATTGTAAAGGTCCACTGGAATGCCAAGCGAGGACCTGAATACACCTGGGAACGCGAGGATTAGATCAAACAAAAGTACCCGTATCTTTTGCCTAACCCGTGAACTCAGTCTTAGATTAAATTTCGGGACAAAATTCCTCTAACGGGGGGACGATGTGACAACCCTATATTTTCCAAAAGCAATGTAACACTCAAAAGTCAAATACAACGAAATCTATTTAGAATCAACGAAATTAACCTAAAAAAAGTGTTCAAATATCTAAATTGGGATGCGTCAAAAGTTATATATCGTGCCAAGGTTTCCAAAAACATAAAGAACATTCAAAACCGGGTTATATTGAAGAAACTATGACCACTCAAATATTCACGACACACCAAGTAAAACACTATTTAACGTAAAAACTGAAATTCCAATAAAATGTATTTTAGCCTTAAGTATCTAAACAAAAGTTGTAGAGTTCGTTAAACTGTAAACGTACATAAAAAGATCGCCCAAATTGGACCTCGTATGAAGAAGTTACGAATTTTCTAAGTTTCGTAACAGCGGTAGAGAACTAAAAACTCAAATTAAAGATCAGACGATGTTTAGCTAACGCAACCTAAACGAGAGTTGAAGGTCTCCACAATAGGAGTAAGATGATAAAAAGACAAACGGAAATAGACGTCGGATAAAGAAGTTATGAATTTTTAACGGACTTTAGCAGTCCCGGCCTATTAAAAACATAACCTTAAAAATAAAGTCAAAACTAGCCAACGGAGTGTAAATGAAAGTTGTAGAGCATAATCTTACCTACGCGTGGATATAAAGAATGCGAAAAACGGAGCCCGTACGCGAAAGTTATAGAATTTAGAAGATGAAAGCCAGAATTACGCCCAACGTAATTCAGGAGTACGCCCAGCGTACTCAGGCGCAAGGTCGAGTCCCATCGGCTGCAAGCTCTACGCGTAGATAGACCCGAGTCGTAAGCCATGACGCAAAGTTACGCCCAGCGTAACGCTTACGCCCAGCGTACTCTGGTGGTACTCCGAGCGTACTCGCACCTTCAGCCCTATAAATAGAAGGCATAAACTCCGGATTTTGGCACATCTCTCTCAAACTTTCACCCACTCTCACAGACTCTTACGTACCAGAGACCATCCCGACACCCTCGGTTCCATACTCGAGCCCCCGATGAAGGTTCTACGCTACCGAGATCCCCGAGAAGCTCGAAGACGCAACTTTCCTCGGTTGAAGTTCTGCTCGACTCTAGTCCCACTCTCTTCAAACCGAACAAGTGAGTTCATACCCCTACTTTTCAAGTCATTTCATGTTTTAGGGGGGGGGGGGGGGGAATACAAGTACTACACAAGAAAACGTATTGTTTTATAAACATAAATTCAACATCTATCTTATTATTTTTTGATACCAACATCTTACTTTACGTATAAATATCACCAAGTTATTTTCACCAAAATGGAACATACTTTGTAAAAAACTATAATGAGTATAGTTTACGAGTTATTCATACATTATTACGTATACATCTTGAAAAACGAAATACTTTCATCTAAAGTGAAATAAAGACTTTCTTATCGTAAATCTATTTATACTAAGTGATGTGAGATATTCAAAATTCAACGTACTCTTATGTATGCATTTCAAATCATGTATTATAAGCCATAATCTCTTGGAAGGAGAACGTGATACTTGTGTATAGATCCATACGGGATTGACAACCCCGCACCTAAACTGTTAGCTACAGTTGGACCGGCAGGTCTGGGGTGACAAATGTCATAACACTACAACACCTGAAGAATGTTGTTACAGGCAGTCTGTGTCAATAATATAGTTATAAGACTCACATGAAAGTATAAAAACAAGCTTGATTTAAGAGATTCATACATGCATTCAGTATTTACATTATTTTGAGTACAAAACTTATCTTTATCATTCAAATACGAAAGATACTAACGCCCTCCAACCTTGGGAACTTTTCAAACTATATGTGGAAAATATTGGATTTTCCGAAAACCACATTCATCGATTTTCTTCCAAAAAGACATACTTTTTCAGTACAAAACATATATGAACTCACCAACTTTATTGTTGACACTTTTTCGAAACCACTTGTATTTCTCAGGGAATCAGTAATACAAGTAACTACCAGCTTTTGAAGAAGGAATGCTAAAGGCGTTTATTATTTAACATTTTAAATCATCATATTGTAATATTATTTTGGAAACATGTATAATGCAACAATGTACGTTTTTATTATATATATGATGGTTGTGTTACTTTCTTTACGATATTCAATTGTTATGATACTACGTGAAGTCATCCACCCCCGAATGTTTCTGCCATTCTGGTTTGGGGGTGTGACAGGGAGCTCTTGTTTAGAAGTGATGGTCAAAATGGTAATATGGAATTGTATCCATAGGTGGAAGTTATTCTTTGAATTTGTGTAAGATTAAAGAACTTAATGCTAAGAAGGATGTTCAAAGGAATGTACTTTGAATTTGAGACTTCATTTCCATGGAATTGTTTTCCATTGGAATACTTTATAATGTCTGTTGCCAAGTCTTTGTGACTTTTGTGCATAGTCATTACAAGGGGATCATTGCATATAAGTTTAGAATCTAATAGATTGCAGTAAATGGCAAGAGTTTGGTATTCTTGCATTTACAACAAGGATTGGAATTGTGAAAAGAGCATCATTAGAATATTGTCAATTGATCTATTTCATAAAGAGAGGACCATATGTAAACATAGTATGCATACTTGGAGTATGGCATAATTGTTGTTTGGAAAAACATAATGTACATGCTTGGAGCATGGGACAACTAATGTTTTAATTCAAGCATAAAGTTGATTAATTGGAACATAAATAATGAGTAATCAATATGGTGCTTAAATAAAAGGTGTTTTTATTTACACTGAAAGTGTTGGGGCCATATAAGATTAATATAATTCTTGTGTTTCACTTTGCATGTTTTGACTTCCAGAATAATTATGTTATGGTCTATATCATATTATTCAAACCATCCACAGTCAGTCATATGTTGGAAGTAGATATGAATCAAGACTATCATGAATTTGGCTTGTATGATTTGTCTAAAGTGCTTTAGACAACGCAATGGTTGCTACAACATTCATGAGTACTCATAAGGGCTGAGTATTGGATTCAACCCACGTTCACTTGCATCACTTCATGGAATTTATCTCGAGTGATCGTGAGACGGTAATATCATATAAATCTTCAAACCTAGAGATATGAGTTGTTGACTATGAGTTGGTTATTCATTGATTATACGAAAACGCATTGGTAACTCGATGTTATACAACGTGCCTTTTTGAATAATTCAACAAGTAGTTAGTAGAAGTATATCAGTTGAAGTTTATCTGTTCCTTCTAGAAATAGAAGCGATATCTGGGCCCCTCGATGATTTGGTTTTGACCTATGTACCAGGCCCGGTTAGAACCTAATTGATGTGTTCAATTTAGTTCTATGTCGAAACAAATCAGAGATCGAGAAACAAATGTTGGACAATAAGTAAGACCATGTTCCATGTGTTTGTCCGGCTGATATCATGAGAACAGAGGATTATATGATCACTTATCTTAAATGGCGTATCATCATCATCTCAGTTCCGAGAGACTTTGAAAGAGCTACAATTGCTAGTCGGATTTTGAATTCATATTTTCAAATATAATTATTAGACTTATCCAAGTGGGAGACTGTTGGATATAGTGTGTAAGTCCATAACTTTATTTGGTATGTCCTTGACCCGACCCGACATGGTCCATTTGGGTTGCATGGCATTGCAATACTTGGATAGATTAGATGAGAGAATAAGGCACTTATGATTATTAATATATTATAAGTTATAATATATTAATAATAGTATTATTTAATTAGTATTGATCAAGTATTAATCTAGTATTAATTTAGTGATCAAAGTGAGACTAATTAAATATATAGGGCTGATTATGACAATCATCAATTCTTTTATGGTGGATTAATGATCCATGGTTTATGGGTTTGGTTATAACCATATGGAGCTCCATGGATAGTCCATGGGAGTTACAAACCCATGGGTCATGAGAAATGAAGAGTCATGAAAATTAGGGTTTACATTTGTAACTCCTAATTATGACACACTATAAAAGAAACCCTATAGCATGCAAAATCGGCACTAGTGTATTCTTAAGAGGGCATAACCGATTTTTGAGGCGGAGTGACATTCTCTCAAGTTATTCCAAGTTTGTGGTGTTGTGTGAAGCATTTGAGGCACAACATTTGAGTGGTAGGCTCAAAAAGTCTTGAAGGAATCCAAGCAACAACAAGGTATGTATTTCTACTAGTTTTTATGTTTTATTTAATCCCTATGCCATGCTAGTTAGGAAATAACCTTGAAAAAGAAATTTGCATGTATATAGAGAAAACATAGATTCAAGGTTATTAGGGTTGCATGTACACTTAGGAAGTGTTAGAATACTCAAAACCCATCAGAATAAAGAATGATTTGGTCAAAGAGGGTTCTTTGTTCTTTAATCTGTGGTCCCGAGTATTTCAGGATTCACATCATGAATTCCTAGGAATTCACGTAGTGAATTTAGTATGGGCTTCAAACTGGGCCATTCAATCTATATCAAAAGTGGACTTGTCTTAAAATTATTGGGCCATTTAATTTAATAGAAAATGGGCTAACTATGGATTAAAGAATACATTGTCCGTTACATTCAGAACTCACGTCGTGAATCATAATGATTCACGTCAAATACTGTATGATAATATAATTTTTATTATGTAACACCCCAAATTTCAAATGTCCAACGAAGGGCCAAAAGTGTAAATTTAGGAAAGAGACTCGACGAGTAGGTCCGCTTAATCGCCGAGTCGGAGCGGGATTTTGTCGCGGGTTTAAGTGGCCAACTCGCCAAGTCGGCAGCTTGGACTCGACGAGTTGGTGCTGAAGAGAGAAAACCCTAATCATGAGGGTTGCATCCTATTTAAAGGACTATCTGTCCTTCTCCCAGCCTCCTAATCCCCTGAGAGTTCCAGAATCCCTAATTTTCATGTGAGACTCCATTGTTGAGGATATCGAAGCTTGGAAGAGGAATTTGGTGGAAGGAGCTTGAGAAATTAGAGGCTAGCATCAAGGGGCTTGTGTAGATCTAGAATCTACTTCAGTTTGGGCACATCTTGGAGATAATAAGTTGTTACCTTCTCTCTTTTACATCTAGATCAATTATCATTTGAGATTTGGGGCGCATTTGGTATGATTGAGAGCTATTTCGAGTTAGAGGCTTAGATCTAAGGTTGCTACTTCAGATCTAGACTTGTGATGGTCCAAAATGTCATAATTTTCAGTCATTGATTTGTTGGTGAAGCCCCTTTGTCTAAAATCCAAGCCCTAATGTGTTTTGAGCTTATATCTCCTTAGTTTCACGTAAAGTTTGCAACTTTATGTGAGGGTTAGACTTTAGAAGAGTGGATCTATGGATTGGAGCCCCTGGATGGATCGAAAAGCTTCTGTATGAATTGAGAACTGGAGAGACTCGACGAGTGACATGGGTGTACTCGACGAGTTGTATGAACATGTGCATGGACTCGGCGAGTTGGAAGAACAACTCGTCGAGTCTGTTGAATATTGCCTTGGACTCGACGTGTATGTTCTTGGACTCAGCGAGTCAGGACGTAGAATCCCAGCCTATTTTGCTTAAAGCCTTGGATTAAGTGATTCGGTTGTCGACTCAGTGAGTTGGACAGGATGGGACTCAGAGATCGTTGGACTCATCGAGTCTTGGGGCGACTCGATGAGTTGAGGCGTATTATGGGAGTTTCTGTGTATAGGAACTCGACAAATCGTCGGGGAGAGTCGGCGAGTAGAATCAACTAGGAAGGTTGACTTTAACTGAGGACTTGACTTTGACCAAGAGTTGACCAGTTTGACTTCCAAGGGTATTTTGGTAATTTTCGATATTTATGGAAGTGGTTCTTTGGTAGAATTTTGTGGTGAATTTCGTGTCGGTGGTCGGAGCAGCTTGGTCTTATCTTTTCAGTCGACAATTGCAGGTGAGTTATCCTCACTATATCGACAGGGTCTACGGCACCAAGGCCGGCCCTTTATCGGATGGAAATCTGAGTATTGTTTGTTATGTTATTGCTTTGCTAGATTTCATCCTGGTATTTAGGATGGTGGTATGTTAGTGACCTGGTTAATGTCGATACCCGGTATATAGGGTAATGTTATGCTAGTGACCGGTTAGGTCGGAATCCTAGTTAGGATGATGCTATGTTATTGATATGCTAGATACATCTTGCTTTAGGATGGATGCTATGTTACTGATATGATATGTGATCTGTTAGACTGTTTGTGTGGTTAAGGATTGTATGTGATTAATTGTTTTATGTGCACATGGTTTTTTGACGGGGGTTGGGTTGAGGCGGGTCCTGGTTTGTGCTGTAGGCCAACATACCCACGACAGACTGGATATTCCAAAGGCCCAACGAGCAGTCCAGATAGGATGAAGGCCCCAAGAGGGCAGACCAGACGTGCCGAGGCTCGGAGAGTGGACCAGTCCGAGTGAAGGCCCGGTGTGGGCGGACTAGTTATACTGTAGATTCAGAGAGTGGACCAGGTAGATTGAAGGCCTTGTACGGGCGGACCAATCACACTGAAGACTCGATGTACATGGCTAGACTCGGAGGGTGGACCAAGTGGACCGAAGGCCCAGTGTGGGCGGACCAGTCACACAGTAGACCCAATGTGCATGGTTGTTCTATTTGTGATACGTTATGAGTATGTTTATGTGTGGTTGGTATTTTGGGGGTAACTCACAAAGCTTTCGGGCTTACAGCTCCGTGTATTGTTTCAGGTACTTCAGGAGAACGTGGCAATGCGAAGGCATGATCATACCGCTCCTCATGTTTTATGATTTATATGATATGCTTCTGGGAGATACTCTGATGTTTAAACTATTTTGAAAATATGATGTATGAACTTAATGGTTTTAGAATGAGTTAAAATGTTTTAACTTGGTTGAAAATTTTTGGTTGTTAGAAGTTGGTATCAAAGCCTTGGTTTGAATGAATTGGAGGAACATTTTGTGAATCCAGTCTCAAATCAAGGAGAGATTTTAAAAATAGTTTTCAAAAGGTTTTCAAAATAAGTCAAAGGAGGACGTGGAGGGTACGATCAGCCGGAGCCAGTAAGTTACCCCAAAATACCATACAAGTTATTGTTTATGTAATATGATTGGAGCAACATGCTATTACAAGGCTAGGGATCTACATGAATTGAATGATAGAATTGTCTGATTACATGATGCCTACTAGCATAGGGTTCTCTTTATATGAAATGGACATCATTACTGTAGTTATCTAGTGTATGCATCACTGTTATACATAATTAAGATCTTTTAGTCTGGGAATGTTTGATTTAACCTTATGTTCTGTTCTTGTTTGATTGGGAGCTTAGGGTAGGATTAAATATTCGATAGTCTATAGGGTCCAATGTTATGTATGGCTAGCATACACTATTGTTGCAGGGTTGGTGGAAGTTTTATGGTTGGGTGAGTTGTGGGACCGATAGGTCAGTATGAGATATTTAGTATTTCCCTAGGGGTGAGGGTTGAGTGCTTGCTATGTATGTTTGCGCTTAGGGCGTTGTGGTGATACTTGAGACAAATATGGGTAGGTGTGCAAGGTAGTATGGGCCCGTACTACTGAAAGCACAGGACCCATACGCGTGTCAAGGAAGTCACAACCCCTAGGTTGTTGGTTAGAGGTTAGTTTGCGTGGTTATGTGAAGTATCTGAGGACGTTATTGGTGTTTTCCTTTCGGTATGGCAATTACGAGACATCTCAGGGCAGGATCCGGTTCGGGATCGAGATTAGGAGAGGGTGATCAGGATGGATAATTACCACCCAAGGTCATTGGTCAGATGAGTAGGGATGAGTTGGATGCCACGATTCGTGAGATCCTACATGATGGGATTGCTGCTATGTTCTGGGTTGAGTTGTCGGAGATGTTTGGGTCGATAAAACCACCATGGTTGAGTACTTTGATAAGCGTTATGCAGCTCTGACGGAGGCGGCTGCCGCGACAGCTACAATGGCTATAACAGCGGCAGGGGGAGGAACCGGGCGAGGTTTTCAGTATCGGGACTTCGATAATACGAAGCCCCCTACTTTCGATGGAGTATAGGATCCGATCATTGCTATGAGATGGTTGTCAGACGTATAGGGTTGTGTCTTCACGTGTTCATGCCCTGCTGATCAGAGGGTGATCTGTGCTTTGTAACTTTTGAGGTTCGGGGCGACGGATTGGTGGAGGTTGACTACGGGATGTTATTCGGATGCGCAGTGGGCTGCGGTTACTTGGGATCAATTTTGGGAGATGTTCAGCGCTCGTTATGTTCCACAGGTTGAGAGAGGGGTTGGCTCAGGAGTTCCTGGAACTGAAGCAGGATTCAGAGTCGGTGACGGAGATCACTAGGATGTTCACTGTGAGGGTGAAGTTTTGCCCAGAGTTTGCTATGGAGCAGGCTCAGATGTCCCGATATCTGAGTATGCTCAAGTGCGAAATCATGCAGTTTGTGTCCACGTAGAGGTATGATACCTTGTTAGAGTTGCAGGAGGCTGCCAGGCGGTGAGAGTTAGAGATGGAGTTACAATTGCGAGAACAGAGGCAGGCCTCGGTGCAGTCGCAGCCGGCGCCAAAACGGTCCAAATCGTTGGCGCTAGGGTTGGAGGTCAGAGCAGCCACACTTGTGAGAAGTGTGGGAAGGGTCATGTCGGAGTTTTTAGGTCCGGTAGTGCGTGTCACAAGTGTGGAAAAGAAGGCCATTATGCGAGGTATTTCCGTTAATCGGTCCCGACTCAGGATATGAGGATCTGTTATCATTTCCATCAGGTTGGACACTTGAGGGTCAACTGTACACAGCATGTTGCAAGACCAGTGCAGGCTCCAGCACCCCTACTTTGAGGATTATGGGTGTAGGTCAGGGTGGAGTAGAGCCTCCGAGGGCTCAGGGTCGTGCTTTCCAGCTTACAGCAGAGGAGGTCGAGGCAGAGCCAGATCCAGCTGCGGGTATGTTTTCATCTTGTTATCTTGTTATTTTTGTGGTATTGTAAATATGTTCACCTTTTTCACATGATTCATGGTATGACTGAGGATCTTAGTAGTTATGGGTTGTAGTCGGTTAGCATCCAAGAGTATAGGTGATCAGAAGGTAAGGTATATGATCTCGTTGCTTGGAATAGAAACTACGTTGCAAGAAGTGTTCAGTTGAGATTCGAATTTCCTTGGAGTTCGGGATTTAAGATGTCGGGAGAGTGACCTATGGAGGTTGCTCACTCCGGAGGGATTTAGTTCCTGGGGAAGAGGGGGAAACTTATTCAAGTAAGGTCGATCGAGTTACACCGGTTTGTCAATGGAAGTTAGTAGTTGTCACACCAGGTGGGGAGAATTGGAAAACTCTCTAGTAAAACAAAAAGTATCCAAGGTTGGTTAGCTGTTTTGATTTATCGGTGTTGTTAGCCGAGAGTGTGGCATGATTGGAGCAAGTGATAGACAAGTGTGACAGGGAGCACACCATGGTTTTATGGAAGGTAGTTGGTCGGTGTGAGGCCTAGGCTTAGGCCACGGAAAGGATTTCGGGAACGGAATGGGAGTTCGGAACCTATAGAGGGCTAGAACAGAATGCATGGGAGATATTACTGGGAAGAATGGTTCAGGGCGACGTAAATCGGTTTTGACCGATCCGGATAGACTGAAGGCCTTGAGGCGTACTACTCATGCCGAAGGCTCAGGGAACGGTCCAGACAGGCTGAAGGCCCAGGAGGGTTGTCCAGACATGCTGAAGGTTCTGATAGTGGTCCAGATAGACTGAAGGCCTAGAAAGGCGCTCCAGTCATGCTGAAGACTCTGTATGTGATAGTGGATCGGTATGAGGTGAATGAGTGAATATGTCGCCATGCAATGGTGATGGATATGGTCTGGCCCCAAGTATTGATCATGATGATGGAGTTGGTTGAAGGCCATGTGTGGGCCTAGTTAGTTATGTGATCGGATTCGTAGTATATGGGAGTTTGAGAATAGCGGTTGCTCTACATGGATAGTGTAGAGTTAAGTTTAGCTCAGTGGCACTTTTAGGTGCGGTAAGGGTTGTTGAGTAGACTTCCTGTAAAGGAAGGGTATATAGCTCTGGAGGGAGTGTGGGTCCTCTGAAAGGGAGGCAGAAAAGTAAATGGATGATCGAAAGTACTTAAGCTATTGGAAGTAAGCACTGGGGTTGTACCAGATATATGGAAACACATACAGTTTGGATGCCCGTTGAGGTTGTGGCAATGTTGGATGATGCACAGGCATGTTTTCGATCTCCTTGGATGAGGAGGAGGATAGTGGCCCAGGATTGGAGATTGGGCCCGAGGAAGGTGAGACAACAGGTTAACAGACTTGGGAGTGGTTTGGACCAGTGCTGAGGACTGTATAAGGATATTATAGTCGGAGGTCAAGGACCTAGAGATCGTGATAGGTAGGTGTGAGTGGGTTACACTCCATTGTGTCGAACCGAAGGGTTCGAGGGTGACGCAGGGACAAGGTCCTTGGTTCTGAGTATGGTTGTAGGCGTGAGTAATGTATGTGGAGGTATTCTAATTTGGACCTGTTGTGTTTGGTATTCCAGCCCGAGGCTGTTTGGGCCAGGGCGAGTGGTTACAAAATATGTTTGGTTGACGGGTTATGGGAGCTGAGGGATGCAGTATCCTGTCAGAGCGTAAGGGATAGAACCAGAGGGTGGAACAATATTCGTTCCAGATTGCAAGTTATCAGGGTTATCACCAATTTTTAGGTGAAAGAAGTCGAATTAGTGTCTTAGCAGAGCTCAGTGGGTGTTTGTGGAATCTAGCGTTGCAGGGTGCGGAGGCGTGTCCCTGATATGAAGGGTTAGTATTACCGGGTGATTCGTGGTTAATTCGTGGTGCTATTGAGTTGAAAGGCCGATTATCGGCTTGGAGTAGAGGCAAGGATGCCACGTGACAATAAACCATTTTAAGCGCGGTGCGAAGCCTAATTTAAGAGCGGGAGAGTTGTAACACCCTAAATTTCAAATGTTCAACAAAGGGCCAAAAGTGTAAATTTAGGAAAGGGACTCGACAAGTAGGTCCTCTTACTCGCCGAGTCGGAGCAGGATTTTGTCGCGGGTTTAAGTGGCCAACTCGTCGAGCCGGCAGCTTGGTGTCGATGAGTTGGTGCTGAAGAGAGAAAAACCTAATCCTGAGGTTGCACCCTATTTAAAGGACTTTATGTCCTTCTCCCAGCCTCCTAATCCCTCTGAGAGTTCCAGAATCCCTAATTTTCATGTGAGACTCCATTGTTGAGGAGATTGTAGCTTGGAAGAGGAATTTGGTGGAAGGAGCTTGAGAAATTAGAGGCTAGCTGTGACAACCCAAAATTTCCATTCTGTACAACATGCCAAGTCAACAGAAAGTCAAACTCATTCCTGCTATCATTCAGCACAATTTAGAGTCCATTTGAGAGTTCTGAGCCTTGTACACCTTAGGAAGAAGTGTCGGGGTTTATCTGTTGAATTTATAGCACAATGACCGAACCTTAAACACATTAACCATGAGTTCACGACCACTACATGGGAGTTTACGGCCGTAGACTCCATGTGGGCCGTAAAATCACCCTATATGGTGAAGATAAGGGTCATTTGTTCATTTCTTTCATTTTTTTGGCCCAAATCCTCTCAAGTATCATCCTGAGCTTTGTCCCCGATCTTCAAAACTCGTAAGTTCCTTGCCCTAATGAGTTGATATCTTAGATGATCTAGTAATCTTACATGATTTCATCCGTGAAATCATTCCATTTTGTAGATTTTCAAGATCCACCAAGAACACCAAGAACACACACTCGTGTTCTTGGCCAATATCGAGCATTTGAGCTCGTAGATTGTAAGTACACCTGATCCAACTCATTGTACTCCATGTTTACCATGTTTAGAGTTTAGAATACATAAAAAATCAAAGAGATTCATGGAGTTTACGGCCAAGACATGTTCTTGGGCCGTAAACCCCTTTTAAGGGTGCAAATGTCACCCTAACACTTTAGTAAGCTTGATTTTTAGCATAGAACATTACACCATGGACCTAAGGACCAAGTTTCACGAAATGGTACTCCTTACAATGAGTCAAAGGCCATAAACTCATGGGGGAGTGGTCCCAGGGCCGTGAACATTAAGCAAGGCCATTTTAGGGCCTTAAACCCACCCAAACACTTGTTTAAGCTTCGAAGCACTTAACTGTCACATCCCAAAACCAAGAACGGCGGAAATGTTCTGGAGCGGAGGACGGCATGTACAGTATCACAACAATGAAAAGTAGTAAACAAGAAACAACATCATCCATTGCATTAATAATATAATTATTTACAAGTGTGTTCTGTCAAATTTTGATAAACACTAAAGCATAAATCAAAATGAAAGATGAGTCTTGAACGAGCTTCATCTTCTCTAAACCTTGCATCGGTACCTGTCTATGGTTGACCTGAGGATACAAGTTATTTTGAAAGAGAGTATCAGCTTTAAAGCTGGTGAGATCATAAGTATTTTAGTGTCTTAATTTGTATGTAAGTATTTGTATGTATATGAACTGTAAGTATTGAAAATGTATATGAACTGTAAGTATGAAAATGTTTTGAATGATCCTAGGAAGCCCTATGTTTCCTACTAATCGTGTCCTTCTACCAAGGCATCTAGTGTCTGTGTGTGTCTCTTGTAGGAGTGTGTATTTTTCCAAATCTGACTATCATTAACAAAAAATATAGTTTCTACATTACCGTGCGTCGTGTGAAAATTCACGAAGTGAATGTAATGGAAAAATGAAATAGTACTATGGTGTAGTGTTGAACTACCACCGTACGAATTACCTTAAGTCTAGGGTAATTTTGTGAATACTGTAGTATTTGTAATTAGTGACTACTTCTGTACTCCTATTGCCTTATTTGAGGGATAAGGCATAATGTGCTGGCTAGATCCCCGGCTAGACGCTCCCCTGTCAAAGGGATTTTGGGAACCATACACGACCCCTGCATATCTGCAAGCCGTGAACATCCACATTACTATGATCACTTATACCTAATATAACTATCACAATGCGTTGTGATTCATTGGTATAGTTAGATCCTGAAATCGTTCCATGCTATAGCACCTAGTGATGTCTGTTCTATTATCGTATATGTAAACGCACTCATGTAAACGTATCTATGCAAACGTACTCATGTAAGCGTAATCATGTAATAGTATAATAGTGTACTGTAATGTTCTACGTGTGCTAGCTGTACCATGTGTTCTCTCTCTATCTAGCATGTATGTTTGTTTCTCATCACTATGTATTATGTTTGTTTCTCATCACTATGTGTTATGTTTGTTTCTCTTCACTATGTATTATGTTTGTTTCTCTTCACTATGTATTATGTTTGTTTCTCTTCACTATGTATTATGTTTGTTTCTCTTCACTATGTATTATGACTCATGTATGAACTGACTCTTTGTGTTATTCATTGTTCTAGTAAACGTATTAGTATCTTCCTAAACTACCCATATGGTAGCTTACTAGTAATATAACTGTTACGTATCCACATGGATGTATACCCTTGCTACCCAGGGCATTGGATCAACTGGAAGGACCTTTATGACTATATATGTACATATGATATATAACTAATATTTAAACGACCTTCGGACGGATACCCGATATCCCACCAGACCACATTTAAGCGCGGAAAGGAAATAGGGTGGATAGCCTTCCTAAGTCTTTTAAACATTTCTTATATAACTATACATATATAGGCATGCAATTTATAATATAAAAGAATAAAATAAGTTTTTCAAAACCTTTGAACATAATTATTATCTAAGAAAAGATCGACTTGATGTCAATCTATAAAACGGGTTGGAAGCATGGGTTCGATAAAACAGATTAAGTATAAAGAAACGTTTGTTTGAAACACAATTGTAAATGAGTTTGAAAGGAAACATACAGAGTAAAATATACAGTTTAATAAGGAGTTTTAAACACATAAAGTGTTTAAGAAAAACATTTGAAGGAAACTGTTTGGTAAAACAACTAAGGAGTAGCCAATCATTTGAATGATGTTTATTAATCACATGTGATTAATATAATAACTAGCATGATTCTACTTGTATCCCCCCATAAAAAATTTATAAACAGTTAAAACATTGATTAAGGGGTATGAACTCACCTGTTGTCAGTGGTATGGATGAACTGAAGAGGTAGGCTAGGTGTCAAGTGAAGTCTTGAACACACTCTATGATCCTAGTAACATATAATATCACATATGTATCAAATTAGTCTATAAACAACTAATAAACAAGTCAAGACACCCTAGGACATGCTAAACACCTTTCTCAAGTGTTATTAGCCTCTGGGATTGCATCTAAGTGTTTGTAGGGGAAGCTATTGTGTGTAGGGTTCAAGGAAAACTCCATAAGGGAGTTCACGGCCCTAATGAAACTACTAAATGAGTTTACGGTCGTAAACTCATGAGTTTACGGCCGTAAGCTCATACTTATGTTACCATTTGATGTTTGATGCTCTATAAGGCCCTAAGAAGCATTCCTACTTAATGGCTTGGTCTATGGAAGAGTTTAGGGCATTATATAACTCCTTTTAGGAGTTTACGGCCCTGGGACCATATACCTTGGAGATTACGAACGTAATCTCCCCTGGGACGACGTTTTTGGTGTTGTCAAGTCCTTAAATTAACTAGGAACTAAACTAGGCTATTGTACAAGGCTTTAAAAGAGTTTATAGCACCATTCGGCACTATTGTTTGGAGTTCATGGCCCTAGAACTTCTTGGGCCATGAACACCTTACTCTTGGTGTTCTAAGGGTGTTTGCTAGTCCTAAACTCATTAGGGTACATGTCTAAACTAGTCTATTGGCTTAAGGAAGGCTTTTAGGGTGTTTTAGCAGCTAAAAATGGAGTTCACGGCCCAAGAACATCCTTGGCCGTGAACTCACTTCTAGCCTTTGTTTCTTAATGATTTTGTGGTCTAAACATGTCATTGTAGTTTCTAGGTTGAGTTCCACGGCTTTGAGGGGCATTGGGCACACTTTGGCCCTTTTATAAGAGTTTACTCCCCAAGGTGTTCTTGGGCGGTAAACTCTCAGATCTTAGTGTTTTCCTATGATTTCTAGTGTATTAAGTATATAAGAAGCTTTAAAACAACACTAGATAGAAGTACTCACTTTTTGGAACAAAAGTCCGAAGATCCTTTAGAGAGAATTCGGCTTTTCTTTTGTTGGAAATGTAACTATTGAATAAATATGGTTTAGAATTCTATATATAGTCCTGGGATTTTTGGCAAAAAATATTTTATTCCCAAAATGAACTCTAATATCATAGAGTTTTTGAATAACAGTGTTGCACAAAACCGTAGTGCATCCACTCTTCTGATATCTCCTTAAGTGTATATCCTGAAAAACTGTCAAACTTATGCCCAAAATTCTGGAAATTCTCTGTAACTGTTCTAACTTCTATTGACTTGATATGGTTTGTACAAAATGGAAATTTCAAGTTGTCACATCATCCCCCTGTTAAAGGGAATTTCGTTCTGAAATTAGAATTTAGGAAAGGAAGTAGGTACGAATGATCGAGTCATGAGGTGGGGACTTCCTAATCGATTGGTTCTCGCACTCCTAAGTGAAATTGGGTCCTCGGTTGGTATCCCAACGAACCTTCACTAACTGGTGACGGCGTTGTTTCTTCCTCTTGACCTCTCGGTCGAGGGTCACTACGGTTCTAATACGCAGGCGAGGATCTCGACGAGTGGACTTACAAGAGTCCTAACGGAAAGGTACCGTTTCACGATCGAGACGCGATGAGTAAATGTACATTACTGAGTTCACGGAGTAGGTCTCGTTTGTGCAAGGTACAGGATCGATTCTTGTAAGAATCTCAGAGGTCCTAACTATATTGGATTTAGCTTTCCACGCTTTACGAAGCTTTTTAATCCATTCTCAGAGTGAGACTCCCTAAAGAATTTGGTCTCTCACTTGGAATTCCAAAGGTTCTTTCTCTTGCTTAACTTCCCAGTCAAGGGCCACTCCTTGCTGGGTCAAGGTCGAAAGGGTTTCAGTAATTTGCGAGGAGTTCTGAATGAACTATGACAGTAGGTCTGTAAGCCCTAGAATTTGGCGAATGTTTGTCGGCGTCTCTGGTGTCGACAAATTCTCAATGGTTTTGACAAATTGAAAGAGTACTCAAAATTTCCCACACCCCTAATAGTGTGTCATAGGAAATCTGACTCTTCAATTTCAAAACACGTGCTTAGAGAACTTCGCGAAAGTTCCTCCAAAGGTAATGTTTCCATGGGTCCCTTCTTACTACAAGGGTAGATAAGTAAGTCATTACATGGAGAATGACGAACTGATCCAAGTAAGAAAGACGGACTCTATTCATTAAACTCATGAATGCTTCCGGCGTATTGGTCCTATCCGAGGGGTATCACTACGGACTCAAAGTGTCCGCATAGAGTTCGGAAGGTAGTCTTCCGGACATCCTTGCCTAACACTCAAACTGGTGACATTCGAATCTCAGATCCATTTCTGAAAGTAATTCTCTCCTTGCGTTTGCTCAACCAATTCATCTATGCGAGGCAGAGATAACAATTTCTACTGGAAAATATTGATGGAGTCCTTGATAGCCGAGGTACATACGATGCAATCCGTCGATCTCTGGAAGAATAAGACAGGAGTCCTCCAGGGCGAGAAGCCTGGTCTTCCAATTCTATTTCTGTGCAGTTCGCTAAGTTGTCCGGGTTGTTCTTGTATCTCCGTAGGTGTTTAGACTGTAGGGCGATCGGTTTACAGGAGTCGTACTGGGTTCTAAGTTTGTTCACATGACGACGCGATTTATCGTAGTCTTGGGCAGTTCTCCATCCTGAAGTTCATTTTAGAATTCATACTTGGTTCAACGATCACAATATCGTGTATACTAGTTGTATATAATTAAGATTGAAAAGGTAGTCGAATAAATGATTCTTCTTTAAGCTCACTTCCCATTGAGGAAAAAGAAGTCAAAGTGGAATCATCAATTCTAAACATGTAGAACCTTGATTATATATCACTCTTATGTATACATTCTTCAGCGACAGATCAACCGTATGGATCCTTGGATTGAGCTTGACATACTGTACGAGTGGTACTTCAGGGATTTCTTCGGAAAGAAAAGAAGTCTGAGGTACTCCATGCATGAGTACTTCGGTGTTCTGATATGACGGTTTCGCTAAAAATACATTTACTGAGAAAGAGATGTACGTATGAAGCTGGTATGGTGCAGATCAAATTGATTCTAGTCGTATGATAATGTCGGAATCATAAGGAAAATTAAAGACATTAGATTTGAACATAAGGCGTTACAGACGAAACACAACCGTGCAACCATCAGCAGAGTTACAGTACTTTAGACATACTACAAGACCATTGCTGTGAATGATGTATACTACAAAAGACAGGTATATGCAGCACGAGCATCCCTATACAGACAGGATTTCGCAAAATGTAAGACTCTAGTTACACAAATTTTGGATGGGTTATAAGTATGTTACAGCAAAACGCCTAAATTACATTAACGGGGTTCCAGAGTAGGCTCTCCTGTGGCTGTGATCCTGAGAATCTTCCCGTCTGCGCCAGAGTTCTGCGCTATCGGGCAATCCTTCTTGAGGTGTCCAATTTCACCGTATTGGTGACATATCTTGACAATACCAACATTAGTGGTGGAAGTGAAGTGTCGAGTAGGAGTTATGGGGACACGGTTGCTCTCGTTGATCTTCTCTTTTGGGCAATCTCTGTAATAGTGCCCTGCCTCACCATAACTATAGCAAACTAGGCTTGGTCCAGTGGTGGAGGTAGTTCTACAGAAACGAGCAATGTGCCCCATCTTGTTGCAATTATTGCATTGCCAGGCTCGACAAATTCCCTTGTGGTGGTAGTTGCTCCGGTCGCACTTTAGGAGTGTCCCTTTATATGGTCTACTCGGTACTGGGATGGATGAGGTTTCCACTTGTGGTTGTTGAATGGCAATTCTCTGAAATCGCTTGCGTTCTACTTGGGCTTGACGTTTTCGTTTCATGAACTCTGAGTTGTTGTTTTGAGCGGTGGCGACTGTTACTATTTGTTGATTCCTCGGATCGTTAACACGATCTGGATTATCAACTCCTTTTATAGTCTTGGTTGTGTTGACAGTATTGCGATTTGCTAGGATAGCTGTAACGGCGGCTTGAAAAGTAGCGGCGTCCATAGGAAAAGTAGAGGTTTCGTTGCTTGGCTGATTGTTTCCGGATGACGACATGATTCTGTAACACGAAAGATAAGGATTTTGCGAGCGATTCTGGTTGACCCTAGATGTACTTAGATTGTTCAAGTAAAGAGCAAGACTATGTTCTCGAAAGTTTGACCTACATCCCTATGATGCAGTCCTAGTACGGATTGGAGGTGTGTTCGCGAAGGTGTGACCTACATCCTTATGATGCATTCCTAGTACTAAGGGGAGGTGTGTTCATGAAGGGTTGACCTACATCCCTATGATGCAGTCCTAGTAATGGAATGGGAGTAAGTTCATAGAATGGTCTCAAGAAGTTTTTCGTTCAAGCTGAGGTATCGTTGGTTGGCGAATAACCTGATCCAACCACTAAAAGAGACTTGGAAATGTCTCCTGAGCTAACTTGTTATAGTCCAATGACTTGACTAATGCATGTTTCAGATAAAGTCTAATAAAAGTATGATAAGAGTACTTAAATAAAGAATGACACAGAAGTTAGCCGTCTGTGTAAAGGTCTTACATCATATCCAGAGAAGATAGTCATTGACAGCATAAAGACCTAACCAAAAGTACTTACAATACAAGATAGTTTCATAGAAAATGCCACATAGAGCATAGATAGAAAAACGATTCCTTTTAACAAGGCAAATAAAGTAAAGCATCTACTACTGGCGACAGTCATCCCTCTGGTGAACTCTTAGTTCGGCCAGTTGACGTTCCACATCAAGTAGGTGTCTTTCGTACACTCTCTGGCGTACTCGGAGCTCTATGACTTCGGCTCGTGATTCAGCCAGTGCTTGCAGCAGGGCTTCATGGTTTCTCTCAGATCTCTCGCGAGCATCTTCTAGACGAATGGTGCGAAGGGTATGCATTCTCGCATCGGCGACAACTTCGGTGATCTGATGAGGGTTGTCTTGCCTTGAATCTCATTTCGGACCACTCTGCGGAACAAGATTGGCAAGATTCTGTCTGCTGAGCCCCCATTGCTCAGATCATAAAAGGTTTGGTCGCCATTAAATGGCATGGGCTAATCTTGTCCTTGGCTCCATGTCTCCAAACATTCCACCCACTCTGGCGTCGGGCCATGAAAAGACGGAAGAGGGTTAGGAATTGGAACGAGAGCTGTCTGGGGTAGGTTCTCAACCTCTGGTTCAGATTTAGCATCGTCCAAAAGGTTTTCATCATGGTGATCATTCAAAGGGATTGGATGATCATTCTCTGGTTCTTCTTCAAACCATCCAGCAATGACCTCATTCGGAAGGTACTGGTTGCCGTAGGGATGGAGTCCAGCCATGTTATCTACCAGTTATGTGTAATCTAAATAGGATAGGCCTTCGAATAAGTGACCTTAACTCCAAATTCACAAAGAATAGGGGTAAAGTAAAATTTTCACAGATTCTAAGTCTATAACATCCTAATTACATATATCCTTAGTGTATCCACTTAGCAACTATCAACTTAGTAATGAAGATCTCGTTTTAGTTCTCAAGTATAAAGTACTTATAGTAACACCAAATACCCCTATAGTATTTTAAGTTTAATGTTATGTTCTACTGTTTTCATTGTGGTAGGGTTGGTAAGATTCTAGACTTGTTGCAACCACACAATTAAACTTAGGCACATGCTAGTCAACCCTCATATAATATCGGTGATCAGGCTATATCTTCCCAGTTTTGACCATATGTCTCTAAGCCCACCTGTGTTGCCCAACAATCGTAATTCTTTTGTACTGTCCTAGTGACACCGATTTTAGTATGAATGCAGGCACGTATACTTTATTAAATATTTTATTATTTAAAGTATAACTCTTGGTCAGAGTATTTTTAATCCCTTATGTATTTATAGTTAGTATACCTTTTATGGGTTAATATACTTAATTCACTATAAAAAATGCTCTGATACAAATCTATCACACCCCAAAACCAAGAACGGCGGAAATGTTTTGGAGCGGAGGACGTCATGTACAATATCACAACAATGAAAAGTAGTAAACAAGCAACAACATCATCCATTGCATTAAAAATATAATTATTTACAAGTGTATTCTGTCAAATTTTGATAAACACTAAAGCATAAATCAAAATGAAAGATGAGTCTTGAACGAGCTTCATCTTCTCTAAACCTTGCATTCGTACCTGTCTATGGTTGACCTGAGGATACACGTTATTTTGAAAGAGAGTATCAGCTTTAAAGCTGGTGAGATCATAAGTATTTTAGTGTCTTAATTTGTATGTAAGTATTTGTATGTATATGAACTGTAAGTATTGAAAATGTATATGAACTGTAAGTATGAAAATGTTTTGAATGATCCTAGGAAGCCCTATGTTTCGTACTAATCGTATCCTTCTACCAAGGCATCTAGTGTCTGTGTGTGTCTCTTGTAGGAGTGTGTATTTTCCCAAATCTGACTATCATTAACCAAAAATATAGTTTCTACATTACCGTGCGTCGTGTGAAAAATTCACGAAGTGAATGTAATGGGAAAATGAAATAGTACTATGGTGTAGTGTTGAACTACAACCGTACTAATTAACTTAAGTCTAGGGTAATTTTGTGAGTACTGTAGTATTTGTAATAAGTGACTACTTCTGTATTCCTATTGCCTTATTTGAGGGATAAGGCATAATGTGCTGGCTAGATCCCCGGCTAGACGCTCCCCTGTCAAAGGGATTTTGGGACCCATACACGACCCCTGCATATCTGCAAGCCGTGAACATCCACATTACTATGATCACTTATACCCAATATAACTATCACAATGCGTTGTGATTCATTGGTATAGTTAGATCCTGAAATCGTTCCATGCTATAGCACCTAGTGATGTCTGTTCTATTATCGTATATGTAAACGCACTCATGTAAACGTATCTATGCAAACGTACTCATGTAAGCGTAATCATGTAATAGTATAATAGTGTACTGTAATGTTCTACGTGTGCTAGCTGTACCATGTGTTCTCTCTCTATCTAGCATGTATGTTTGTTTCTCATCACTATGTATTATGTTTGTTTCTCATCACTATGTGTTATGTTTGTTTCTCTTCACTATGTATTGTGTTTGTTTCCCTTCACTATGTATTATGTTTGTTTCTCTTCACTATGTATTATGTTTGTTTCTCTTCACTATGTATTATGACTCATGTATGAACTGACTCATTGTGTGATTCATTGTTCTAGTAAACGTATTAGTATCTTCCTAAACTACCCATATGGTAGCTTACTAGTAATATAACTGTTACGTATCAACATGGATGTATACCCTTGCTACCTAAGGGCATTGTATGAACTGGAAGGACCTTAATGACTATATATGTACATATGATATATAACTAATATTTAAACGACCTTCGGACGGATACCCGATATCCCACCAGACCACATCTCAAGCGCGAAAAGGAAATAGGGTGGTTAGCCTTCTTAAGTCTTTTAAACATTTCTTATATTACTAAACATATATATGCATGCAGTTTATAATATAAAAGAATAAAATAAGTTTTGCAAAACCTTTGAACATAATTATTATCTAAGAAAAGATCGACTTGATGTCAATCTATAAAACGGGTTGGAAGCATGGGTTTGATAAAACAGATTAAGTATAAAGAAACATTTGTTTGAAACACAATTGTAAATGAGTTTGAAAGGAAACATACAGAGTAAAATATACAGTTTAATAAGGAGTTTTAAACACATAAAGTGTTTAAGAAAAACATTTGAAGGAAACTGTTTGGTAAAACGGCTAAGGAGTAGCCAATCATTTGAATGCTGCTTATTAATCACATGTGATTAATATAATAACTAGCATGATTCTACTTGTATCCCCCCATAAAACATTTAAAAACAGTTAAAACATTGATTAAGAGGTACGAACTCACCTGTTGTGAGTGGTACGGATGAACTGAAGAGGTAGGATGGCTAGGTGTCAAGTGAAGTCTTGAACACACTCTATGATCCTAGTAACATATAATATCACATATATGTATCAAATTAGTCTATAAACAACTAATAAACAAGTCAAGACACCCTAGGACATGCTAAACACCTTTATCAAGTGTTATTAGCCTCTGGGATTGCATCTAAGTGTTTGTAGGGGAAGCTATTGTGTGTAGGGTTCAAGGAAAACTCCATAAGGGAGTTCACGGCCCTAATCACACTACTAAATGAGTTTACGGTCGTAAACTCATGATTTTACGGCCGTAAGCTCATACTTATGTTACCATTTGATGTTTGATGCTCTATAAGGCCCTATGAAGCATTCCTACTTAATGGCTTGATCTATGGAAGAGTTTAGGGCATTATATAACTCCTTTTAGGAGTTTACGACCCTGGGACCATATCGCTTGGAGATTACAGCCATAATCTCCCTTGGGAGGATGTTTTTGGTGTTTTCAAGTCCCTAAATTAACTAGGAACTAAACTAGGCTATTGTACAAGGCTTTAAAAGAGTTTATAGCACCATTTGACGTTATTGTTTGGAGTTCACGGCCCTAGAACTTCTTGGGCCATGAACACCTTACTCTTGGTGTTTTAAGGGTGTTTGCTAGTACTAAACTCATTAGGGTACATGTCTAAACTAGTCTCTTGGCTTAAGGAAGGCTTTTAGGGTGTTTTGGCAGCTAAAAATGGAGTTCACGGCCCAAGAACATCCTTGGCCGTGAACTCACTTCTAGCCTTTTTTTCTTAATGATTTTGTGGTCTAAACATGTCATTGTAGTTTCTAGGTTGAGTTCCATGGCTTTGAGGCGCATTGGGCACACTTTGGCCCTTTTATAAGAGTTTACTCCCCAAGGTGTTCTTGGGCGGCAAACTCTCAGATCTTAGTGTTTTCCAATGATTTCTATGGTATTAAGCATATAAGAAGCTTTAAAACAAAAATAGATAGAAGTACTCACTTTCTAGAACGAAAGTCTGAAGATCCTTGAGAGAGAATTCGGCTTTTTTCTCTAGTTGGAAATGTTACTAATGAATAAATATGGTTCCGAATTCTATATATAGTCCTGGGATTTTTGGCAGAAAATATTTTATTCCCGAAATGAACTCTCATATCGTAGAGTTTTGGAATAACAGTGTTGCACAAAACCCTAGTGCATCCACTCTCCTGATATCTCCTTAAGTGTAAATCCTGAAAAACTGTCAAACTTATACCCAAAAGTCTGGAAATTCTTTGTAACTGTTCTAACTTCTATTGACTTGATATGGTTTGTACAAAATGGAAATTTCGGGTTGTCACATTAACCAATTAAGTTGTGATAGCTTTGAGCATCATTTAGTGACCCAATTGAGAGTTTACGGCCAGGAGTTTACTCGCCTGGGCCGTAAACTCCAACAGACATGGTCTTTGGACCAGAAACTCCCATATGAGGCTTTGCACTCCTTAGTTGCAACCCGATAGCCTCCTAGCACTTAACCAAAGTGTTTTCCTTGCAATAGGATGTTCATACATGTTTAATTAGTGGTAAAATCACTAATTGGTTATATACATATGTCTTCATATGTATTTAGGATTATTGTGTGTGTCTAAGTCTTCACTTGACACCAAGCACTGGTCCGACACTTCCTTCCGATCCGCTCACTGCAGGTGAGTTCATACCCCTTGAATTAACCTTTTAAATGTTTTCAAATGTTTATAAATGCTTTATGGGGGGGGGGGGGGAATACAAGTTGAATCATGTTTAGTTATTATATCAATCACATGTGATTAATAATTAAACATGCAAATGACTCTACTTTACGTTAACTGTTTTGCCAATCGGTTTTCATCAAATATTTATCTTGAATGTTTTTAAGTGTTTAAAACACTTTATTAAATTGTTTATTAAACACAGTATGTTTCATTTCAAATCCTATTACATTTGTGTGTCAAACAAAGGTTCCTTTATACTTAAACTGTTGTTATCAATCAAATACTTTCAAACCATTTTATAAATTGACATCAAGTCGATCTCTTCTTAGGTATTAAATTTCTTTTAAAGGTTTTACAAAACTCCTTATATACTTTTATATTGTCAATTGCATGCCGGTATATGTATACTTATATAATTAATGTTTAAAGGACTTAGGAAGGCTAACCCGCTTTATTTCCTTTTTTCCCGTTGGGATGGGGTCTGGTAGGGTATCGGGTATCCGTCCGAAGGTCGTTTAACTAGCAATTATATATCATGTATACATATAGAGACATAAGAGTTTTCCTCAGTCAGTTCAGTACATTTGGGTAGCGAAGGCATTACTTCAGGTTATACACGTACATGATTAGTAACTATTATAGGTTTAGTTAAGAGATACCACTTACCATTCCAAGTACAAGGAATCACACAAGAGTCAGTTCATTCATGAGTCTATACTAGTACATCACATGATACATGAGTACGTTTACATAGATACGCTTACATGAGTACATTTGCATAGATACGCTTACATGAGTATGTTTACATATGCTTACATGAGTGCGTTTACATAGATACGCTTACATGAGTACATTTACATAGATGCGCTTAGACGAGTACGTTTACATGAATACTGTTACATAGATATTATATGATGGGTTACTGTTACATATTATATTTGTAGATACTGTCATATATTTCTACTTCTTATCTTTATCTTGTGACTCAATCACATAATCGACGACATAGATTGGACTTTACATCCTAGTACCAAAGGATACTTTGAGGGACTAACCATTCCTATAGCCACTGTTAGCTACAGAGGATAATGAACATCTACGGATACCTATGGTTGATACCATTACATGTATACTTTAAGGGACTAACTATTCCTATACCCAGCTGTTAGCAACAGAGGTAAATGTACATCTACGGATGTCTTAAGTTAGCACTGTTAGTTATCCTAGTGCAAAAGGATAGTACTTAAGTTATTATGTTATTTTCTTCCTTTACTTTGTGACATATTCACATGAACGACGAGGTAGGATATATTTGATATAGATAACTATTTTCCTTATTACCTTTATATTGTGACTCATACACATAAACGATGAGGTATACTTTAGTTTTATGCTAATAGTTAAACAGGGAAAAACCATCACATTTACAGAGATGCGTACTTTCAAAACAGTCGGGTCTTGGTAGAAAACTACTTTCAAAACAGTAGGGTCATCGTAGAAGACTTCTTTCATAGGGATCATAGGGATTTCTAGGGTTAGTCAAACGCTTTCCATTACTTACAAACGTTTACATACTTATATGAGCTTTCTTTCAAAAGAATGTCAAGACTTTCATTACAAGTTTTACACATCAAAGACACATTAATACTTATGAATTCACCAGCTTCTTGGCTGATACTTGCTTTCAAAATAAATTGTATTCTTAGGTCACACATAGACAGGTACGACGACCAGGTTTGTGAAGACGGAGTAGTTCAGACTCGTCTTATTCTGATTATTCATTTTATTGTTGTATATTATGAAAGAACACACTTGTAATTAAAATTCATACTAATAATGAAATGGATGATGTTGTTACTTGTTTACTACTTTACATTGTTGTGATACATTACATGACGTCCTCCGCCCCTGAACGTTTCCGCCGTTCTCGGTTTGGGGGTATGACAGATTGGTATCAGAGCACTGTTTATAGTGAATATAGTATATCAACCCATAAAAGATATACTAACTATAAATACTTTCGGATTAAAACACTCTGTCTAAGAGTTTATACTTTTAAATAATAAAATATTTAACAAAGTATACGTTCCTGCATTCATACTAAAATCTGTGTCACAATGACAAGAACAAAAGTATTGCGATTGTTGAGTATCACAGGTAAGCTCGGGGATGTATGGTCAGTCTTGGGAGTGGCATAGCCTGATCAACTATGATGTTCCGAGGAGTATTTAGTACATGCCCAAGAATGGTTGTGATGTGTCAACAAGTCTAAAAACTTACCAACACCACTACGATGAGAACATTATGATAGAACCTAAGTCAAAAATACCATAGGGGTGTTTTGTGTTACCATAATTACTTACTTGAGAACTAAAAAGGATCTTCATTACTAAGTTGATAGTTGCTAAGTGGATACACTAAGGCTATATGTAACTAGGATGTTATAGACTTAGAATCGGTGAAATTTTTGCTTTACCCTTATTCCTTGTGAATTTGGAGTTAAGGTCACTTATTCGAAGGCTTATCCTGTGTTGATTACATATAACTGGTATGGACTTTACAAATAGCGATGTAACTAATGAAGATTTTCTAATAATTATCTAGATAGTTCGTCTAATATTTATTTCCTTACCCCAATTCTCGCGTAGATAACATGGATGGACTCCATCCCCACGACAACACGTACCTTCCGAACGAAGTCATTGCTGGATGGTTTGGAGAAGAACCAGAGAATGATCATCCGATCCCTTTGAATGTTCACCACGCTGAAAACCTCGCAGATGATGATAACTCCAAACCCAAAGTTGAGAACCTACCCCAGGCAGCTCCCTTTCCAAATCCTAACCCTCGTCCGGCTTTTCATGGCCCGATGCCTCCTTGGGTAGAATGCTTGGAAACATGGAGCCAAGGACAAGATCAGCCCATGCCATTTGATGGAGACCGAAGCTTTTATGACCTGAGCAATGGGGGCTCAGTAGACAGAATCTTTCCAATCCTGGTCCGCAGGGTGGCCCGAAATGAAATTCAAGGAAGGACAGCCCTACATCAAATCACAGAAGTCCAATGCGAGAATGCATACCCTTCGCACCATTTGTGCATGGACTCGGCGAGTTGGAAGAACAACTCAGCGAGTCTGTTGAATATTGCCTTCGACTCGGCGTGTCTGTTCATGGACTCGGCGAGTCAGGACGCAGAACCCCAACCTCTTTTGGTTAAAGCCTTGGATTAAACGAGTTGGTTCGCGACTCAGTGAGTTGGACAGGATGGGACTCAGATATCGTTGGACTCGACGAGTCTTGGGGCAACTCGGCGAGTTGAGTCGTATTTTTGGAGTTTCTGAGTATAGGAACTCGACGAGTCATCGGGTGACTCGGCGAGTAGAATCAACCAAGAAGGTTGAATTTGACTGAGGACTTGACTTTGACCAAGAGTTGACCAGTTTGACTTCCAAGGGTATTTTGGTAATTCCGGTATTTATGGAATTGGTTCTTTGGTAGTGTTCTGTGGTGAAGTTTGTGTCGGTGGTCACAACAGCTTGGTCTTATCTTTTCAGACGGAAATTGCAGGTGAATTATCCTAACTATATCGACAGGGTCTACGACACCAAGGTCGGCCCTTTATCGGATGGAAATCCGAGTAATGTTTGTTACGTTATTGCTTTGCTAGATTTCATACTGGTATTTAGGATGGTGTTATGTTAGTGACCTGGTTAAGGTCGATACCCGGTATACAGGGTAATGTTATGCTAGTGACCGGTTAGGTCGGAATCCTAGTTAGGATGATGCTATGTTATTGATATGCTAGATACATCCTGCTTTAGGATGGATGGTATCTGGTTAAGGATTTTATGTGATTAATTGTTTTATGTGCAAATGGTTGTTTGATGGGGGTTTTGTTGAGGCGGGTCCTGCTTTGTGTTGTAGGCCAACAAACCCAGGGCAGACCGGATATTTCGAAGGCCCAACGAGCGGTCCTGTCACACCCCAAAACCAAGAACGGCAGAAACGTTCTGGGGCGGAGGACATCATGTACAGTATCACAACAATGAAAAGTAGTAAACAAGCAACAACATCATCCATTGCATTAATAATATAATAGACACTAAAGTATAAACAAAATGAAAGATGAGTCTTGATCGAGCTCCATCTTCTCTAAACCTTGCATCGGTACCTTTCTATCGTTGACCTGAGGATACACGTTATTTTGAAAGAGAGTATCAACTTTAAAGCTGGTGAGATCATAAGTATTAGTGTATCTTAATTTGTAAAACTTGTAATGAAAGAATTGATATTGTTTTGAAAGGAAACTAGTATAAGTATGAAAATGTTTATGGAACAAATGTAAACGTTTGAAAAACCCTAGAAATCCCTATGATTCCTACTACTATAAAAGGGAGTCTTCTACCAAGACCTAACTGTTATGAATGTAGCCTTCTACCAAGACCTAACTGCTCTGAATGTAGCTTTCTACCAAGACCTAACTGCTCTGAATGTAGCCTTCTACCAAGACCCGACTGTTCTGAATGTATCCTTCTACCAAGACCCGACTGTTCTGAATGTAGCCTTCTACCAAGACCCGACTGTTCTGAATGTAGCCTTAGTATTACCCTTTGGTACTAGGGTAACTAACAATGTTAACTGAATACATCCGTAGATGTACATTTACCTCTGTTGCTAACAGCTGGGTATAGGAATAGTTAGTCCCTTAAAGTATACCTGTACTGGTATCAACCGTTGACATCTGTGGATGTGCTTTTACCTCTGTAGCTAACAGAGATTCTAGGAATGGTTAATCCCACATCGTATCCTTTGGTACTAAGATATTAAATCCAATCTATCTCGTCGATTATGTGATTGAATCACAAGGTAAAGATAAGAATGAGGATTATATAACATAATCTATACATATAAAATGTACTAGTAATTCTTGTAAGTGTACTCATGTAAATGTATCTATGTAAATGTAGTCATGTAAGCGTATATAAGTGAACGTATTCATGTAAAGGTACTCATGTAGATGTATCTATGTAAATGTAGTCATGTAATCGTATATATGTAGACGTATTCATGTAAATGTACTCATGTAGATGTATCTATGTAAATGTACAACAATGTTCTGCATGTACTAGCTGTAACATGTGTTCTCTATCTATCTAGCATGTATAGTAATGTACTATGTGTACTAGTTGTAATGTGTGTTCTCTCTCTATCTAGCAAGTATTGACTCATGAATGAACTGACTCACTGTATGATATCGTGTTCTAGTAATAGTTCTAGTATCTTCCTAAACTACCCATATGGTAGCTTACTAGTAATTTAACTGGTACGTATGAACATGGATGTATACCCTTGCTACCCAAGGGCATTGGATGAACTGGAAGGACCTTTATGACTATATATGTACATTTGATATATAACACATATTTAAACAACCGTCGGACGGATACCCGATGTCCCACCAGACCACATCTCAAGTGCGAAAAGGAAATAGGGTGGATACCCTTCCTAAGTCTTTTAAACATTTCTTATATAACTATACATATATAGGCATGTAATTGATAATATAAAAGCATAAAATAAGTTTTATTATCTAAGAAAAGATCGACTTGATGTCAATCTATAAAACAGTTTGAAAGTATGGGTTTGATAAAACAACTTAAGTATAAAGAAACATTTGTTTGAAACACAATTGTAAATGAGTTTGAAGTGAAACATACAGAGTAAATGTACAGTTTAATAAGGAGTCTTAAACATATAAAGTGTTAATGAAAAACATTTGAAGGAAACTGTTTGGTAAAACGGCTAATGAGTAGCCAATCATTTGAATGCTATTTATTAATCACATGTGATTGATATAATAACTAGCATAATTCTACTTGTATCCCCCCATAAAGCATTTAATAACATTTAAAAGTATTTCAAAAGGTTAGTTAAAGGGGTATGAACTCACCTGTTGCGAGTGGATCGGATGGAAGTGTCGGATAAGTGCTTGGTGTCAAGTGAAGACTTAGACACGCACAAAGATCCTAATTACATATGAGGACATATGTATATAAACAATTAGTCTTTAAACAACTAATAAACAAGTGAAGACACTCTAGGACATGCCAAACACTTTGTATAAGTGTTATAAGTGCTAACGAGTGCATCTAAGTGTTGTAGGGAAAGGCTAGTGTGTTTGGGGTTCAAGGAACACTCCTAATATGAGTTTACTCCCTAAAGACCAACACCCCTTGAGTTTACGGTCGTAAACTCCTAACCTTTTGACCATTTGTTGAATTCAAGTCTTCTAAGCTATTCCAAGCATTCCTACTTCATGATTTAGCCTTAGGAAGTGTTGTGTGGCATTAAAACACTCCAAAATGGAGTTTACGGTCTAAGGACCATTTCTCCATGAGTTTACTACCTTAAACTCATGAGTTTACTACCTTAAACTGATGAGTTTACTACCTTAAACTCATGAGTTTGGTATTTTGGGGGTTTTCAAGTCCTTAGCTCAATCATGGCACTAGTCTAGGTTGGATTTAGACATAAGGAACAACTATGGGACATTTTTGGGACATCCCCAAACCGTAAACACATAAAAATGGGAAGTTTTGGTGCTTTTTGTGTGTTAAACTCATCAAGGATGAATCTAGACAAGTCCCTAAGGCATTGTGAAGCATCTAGGCACCTTAACACACCATTTTGGCCCTATTTTTGGTGTTTATGGTTTTGGGACCTCCCAAAACCGTGAACACCTTTATCTTGTTGTTCTTGGGACTTTTCCTTGGTATAAACATGCATAGCTAGCTTTAAATGACTCTAGGATAGAAGTACTTACATAAGGAAGCTTGAATTGATCTAAAATCCAAGAACACTTAGTGTGTGTTCTTGGTGTTTTTGGAAATCTAATCAAAATACATAAATTAAAAGATGCACAATCACTAGATTAAGTATTAAACCAACTTTAAATGGTTAGAACACTTACTAGTTTGAAGATCTAGAACAAAATCTAGGATGATACTTGAAAGGATATTTTGGAGTTTACTCTTTTGGGTATTTGGGGAGTAAACACATAATGGCTAGACTTGGGGAGTAAACTCATGGATAAGGATGAGTTTACGGATTTTTGGGTTGATTTTTTGACTCAAACATAATAGTTTGGCCGGGAACTTCTAAGACGCGAGGTGTTTGCGGTTTCTAAAAATCAAAACCCGAGACGACACTTTCTTTAACCCGTTCGTTTAAATATAATATTAAAATAATCAAAAGAACTTTAAATTTATTCAAAAAAATAAGAAATAACGACATTAACCTATGATACGAAGTGGTTGACTGAATGGAAATTTCGGGTTGTCACAGGTCTGGACCAGGTGGACTGAAGGCCCGGTGCGGGTGGACTAGTCACACAGTACACCCGATGTGCAAGGCTGTTCTATTTGTGATATGTTATGAGTATGTTTATGTGTGGTTGGTATTTTGGGGGTAACTCACAAAGCTTTCGGGCTTACAGTTCAGTGTATTGTTTCAGGTACTTCAGGAGATCGTGGCAAGGCGAAGGCGTGATCGTACCGCTCCTCATCTTTTATAATTTATATGATACGGTTCTAGGAGATACTCTGATGTTTAAACTATTTTTAAAATATGATGTATGAACTTAATGGTTTTTGAACAAGTTAAAAGGTTTTAATTTGGTTGAAAATTTTTGGTTGTTACAAGTTGGTATCAGAGCCTTGGGTAGAGTGAATTGGAGGAACATTCGTGTGAATCCAGTCTCAAATGAAGAAGAGATTTTAAAAATAGTTTTCAAAAGGTTTTCAAAATAAGTCATAGGAGGACGCAGAGGATACAATCAACTGGAGCCAGTAAGTTACCCCAAAATACCATACAAGTTAGTGTTTATGTGATATGATTGGAACAACATGCTAGTACTAGGCTAGGGATCTTCAGAAATTAGATGATAGAATTGTCTGATTACATGATGCCTGCTAGCCTAGGGTTCTCTTTATACGAAATTGACATCATTACTGTAGTTATCTAGTGTATGCATCACAGTTATACATAATTAAGATCTTATAGCCTGAGAATGTTTGACTTAAGCTGATGTTCTGTTCTTTTTTGATTGGGAGCTTAGGGTACGATTGAATATTCGTAAGTCTACAGGGTCCAGCGTTATGTATGGCTAGCATACACTAGTGCTGCAGGGTTGGTGGAAGTTTCATGGTTGGGTGAGTTGTGGGACCGGTAGGTCAATATGAGATATTTAGTATTCCCCTAGGGGTGAGGGTTGAGTGCTTGCTTAGTATGTTTGTGATTAGGGCGTTGTGGTGATACTTGAGACAAATATGGGTAGGTGTGGAAGGTTATGCAGCTCTGATGGAGGCGGCTTCCGCGACAGCTACAACGGCTATAACAACAGCAGGGGGAGGAACCGGGCGAGGTTTTCAGTATCGGGACATCGATAATACGAGGTCCCCTACTTTCGATGGAGTATAGGATCCGATAGTTGCTATGAGACGGTTGTCAGACGTGGAGGGTTGTTTCTTCATGTGTTCATGCCCTGCTGATTAAAGGGTGAGGTGTGCTCTGAACCATTTGAGGCTCGTGGCGAAGGATTGGTGGAGGTTGACTATGAGATCTTTTTTGGATGTGCAGCGGGCTGCAGTTACTTTGGATCAGTTTCAGGAGATGTTCAGCACTCTTTATGTTCCACGGGTTGAGAGAGAGAGAGAGAAAGAGAGAGAGAGAGAGAGAGAGAGGTTGGCTTAGGATTTCCTGGAACTGAAGTAGGATTCAGAGTCGGTGACGGAGATCACCAGGATGTTCACTGAAAGGGTGAAGTTTTTCCCGAAGTTTGCTTCGGAGCAGGCTCAGATGTCCCAATATCTGAGTATGCTCAAGAAGGATATCAGGCAGTTTATGTCCACGCATAGGTGTGATACCTTGTTAGATTTGCAGGAGGCCGCTAGGCGGCGGGAGGTAGAGATGGAGTTGCAGTTGCGAGAACAGAGGCAGACCCCGGTGTAATCGCAGCCGGTGCCAAAACGGTGCGAAACCGTTGACGCTAGGGTTGGAGGTCAGAGCAGCCACACTTGTGAGAAGTGTGGGAAGGGTCATGCCGGAGTTTGTAGGTCCGGTGGTGCGTGTCGCAAGTGTGGAAAAGAAGGGCATTATGCGAGGGATTGCCGTCAATCGGTCCCGGCTTAGGATATGCGGATTTGATATCATTATCATCAGGTTGGACACTTGATGGTCAACTGTCCACAGCTTGTTGCAAGACTGGTGCAGGCTCCAGCACCGCCTGCTTTGAGGATTACGGGTGGAGGTCAGGGTGGAGCGGAGCCTCCGAGGCCTCAGGGTCATGCTTTCTGGCTTACAACAGAGGAGGTCGGGTCAGAGCCAGATGCAACTGCGGGTATGTTTCTATCTTGTTATTTGTGTGGTATTGTAAATATGTTCGCCTTTTTCACATGATTCATGGTATGAGTGAGGATCTTAGTAGTGCTGGGTTGTAGTCGGTTAGCATCAAAGAGGATAGGTGATCGGAACATAAGGTATATGATGTCGTTGCTTGAAATAGCAACTGCATTACGAGAAGTGTTCTGTTGAGATTCAAATTTCCTTGGAGTTCGGGATTTGCGATGTTGGGATATTGACCTGTGGAGGTTGCTCACTCCGAAGGGATTTAGTTCCGGGTGAAGAGGGGGAAACTTATTCAAGTAAGGTCGATCGAGTTATGCCGGTTTCTTTGCAGAAGTTAGTAGTTGTTACACTAGGTGGGGAGAATTGGAAAATTCTCCGGTAAAACAGCAAGTATCGTGGGTTGGTTAGCTGTTTTGATTTATCGGTGTTGTTAGCCGAGATTGTGGCATGATTGGAGCAAGTGATAGACAAGTGTGGCAGGGAATAGACCATGGTTTCAGGGAAGGTAGTTGGTCGGTGTAAGGCCTGAGTTTAGGCCTTGAAAAGGATTCCGGGAACGGAATGGGAGTTCGGAACCCTTAGAGGGCTAGAACGGACTACATGGGAGAGATTCCTGGGAGAATGGTTCAGGGCGACGTACATCGGTTTTGAGAGGTCCGGATAGACTGAAGGCCGGAAGGTGTACTAGTCAAGCCAAAGGCTCGGGGAACGGTCCAGACAAGCTGAAGGCCCAGGAGGGCGGCCCAGACATGCTAAGGGTTCTGAGAGTGGTCCAGATAGACTGAAGGCCTGGAAAGACAGTCCAGTCATGCTGAAGACTCTGTATGTGATAGTGGATCGGTATGAGGAGAATGAGTGAATATGTCGGCATGCAATGGTAATAATCAATATGGTCTGGCCCCAAGTATTGATCATGATGATGGAGTTGGTTGAAGGCCATGCATGGGCCTAGTTAGTTATGTGATTGGATTCGGAGTATATGGGAGTTCGAGAATAGCGGTTGCTCTACATGGATAGTGTAGAGTGGAGTTTAGCTCAATGACACTTTTAGGTGCGACAAGGGTTGTTGAGTAGACTTCCAGGAAATGAAGGGTATGTAGCTCTGGAAGGAGTGTGGGTCCTCTAAAAGGGAGGCAGTAGAGTAAATGGATGATCGAAAGTACTTCAGCTATTAGAAGTAAGCACTGGGGTTGTACCAGATATATGAAAAAACATAAGGGTTCGATGCCCATTGAGGTTGTGGCAATATTGGATGATGCGCAGGCGTGTTTTCAGTTTCCTTGGACGAGGAGGAGGATAGTGGTCCAGGATTGGGGATTGGGACCGAGAAAGGTGAGACAACAGGTTAATAGAATCAGGAGTAATCTGGACCGGTGCTGACGATTGTATAAGGTTATTACAGTCGGAGGTCAAGGACCTAGAGATCGTGATAGGGAGGCGTGAGTGGGGTACACTTCGTTGTGTCGAACCAAAGTGTTCGAGGGTGATGCAGGGACAAGGTCCTTGGTTTCGAGTATGGTTGTAGGCTTGAGTTATGTATGTGGAGGTATTCCAATATAGGTTATTCCATCATGAGGATGACCAGACCCTATGATTGATTGGACTTGGTGTGTTTGGTATTCCATCCCGAGGCTGTTTGGGCCAGGGCGAGTGGTTACGCAATATGTTTGGTTGATGGGTTATGGGAGCTGAGGGATGCAGTATCCTGTCATAGCGTAACGGATAGAACCAGAGGGAGGAACATGATTCGTTCCAGATTGCAAGTTATTAGGGTTATCACCAATTTTTGGGCGAAGGAAGTCGGATTAGTGTCTTTGCAGAGCTCAGTGGGTGTTTGTGGACTCCAGCGTTGCAGGGCGCGGAAGCGTGTCCCTGATATGAAGGGTTAGTATTACCGGGTGATTTGTGGTTAATTCGTGGTGCTATTGAGTTGAAAGGCCGATATTCAGCTTGGAGTAGTGGCAAGGATGCCACATGAGAATAAACCATTTTAAGAGAGGTGTAGAAGTGGGTTTTCTAAGAGCATGAGTTGATTGAGAAGTTGAAGTCTGTAGTGCAAGGAGTTTGTTCTGCGGCGTATACAGCAGTAGGCTTCGAGGGCGAAGCCTAATTTAAGAGGGGGAGAGTTGTAACACCCCAAATTTCAAATGTTCAATGAATGGCCAAAAGTATAAATTTAGGAAAGGGAATCGAAGAGTAGCTCCCCTTACTCGCTGAGTCGGAGCGGGATTTTGTCGCCGGTTTAAGTGGCCAGCTCGCCGAGTTGACGGCTTGGACTTGACGAGTTGGTGCTGAAGAGAGAAAACCCTAATACCAAGGGTTGGGCCCTATTTAAAGGACTTTATGTCCTTCTCCCAACCTCCGAACCCCCTGAGAGTTCCAAAAACCGTAATTTTCGTGTGAGACTCCATTTTTGAGAAGATTGAAGCTTGGAGGAGGAATTTGGTGGAAGGAGCTTGAGACATTAGAGGCTAGCATCAAGGGGCTTGTGTAGATCTGGGATCTACTTCAGTTTGGGCACATCTTGGAGTTAATAAGATGTTACCTTCCCTCTTTTGCATCTATATCTATTATTAGTTGAGATTTGGTGCACTTTTGGTATGATTGAGAGCTATTTCGAGTTAGAGGCTTAGATCTGAGGTTGTTACTTCAGATCTAGAATTTTGATTGTCCAAAATGTCATAAAGTTTCATTCATTGAATTTTTGGTGAAGCCCCTTTGTCTAAAACCCAAACCCTAGTGTGTTTTGATCTTATATCTCCTTAGTTTCACGTAAAGTTTGCAACTTTATGTGAAGGTTAGACTATAGAAGAGTGGATCTATGGATTGGAGCCCCTGCATGGCTCAAAAAGCTTCTGTATGGATTAAGAACTGGAGAGACTCGGCGAGTCACATGGGTGTACTCGACGAGTTGTATGAACATGTGCATGGACTCGGCGAGTTGGAAGAATAACTCAGCGAGTCTGTTGAATATTGCCTTGGACTCGGCGAGTCTGTTCTTGGACTCGGCGAGTCAGGATGCAGAACGCCAGCCTCTTTTGGTTAAAGCCTTGGATTAAGTTAGTCGTTTGTCGACTCAGTGAGTTGGACAGGATGAGACTCAGAGATCATTGGACTCGACGAGTCATCGGGGTGACTCGGCGAGTAGAATCAACCATGAAGGTTGAATTTGACTGAGGACTTAACTTTAACCAAGAGTTGACCATTTTTGCTTCCAAGGGTATTTTGGAAATTCTAGTATTTATGGAAGTGGTTCTTTGGTAGTGTTTTGTGGTGAAGTTCTTGTTGGTGGTCGTAGCAGCTTGGTCTTATCTTTTCAGTCAGCAATTACAGGTGAGTTATCCTCACTATATCGACAGGGTCTACGACACCAAGGCCGGCCCTTTATCGGATGGAAATCTGAGTATTGTTTGTTATGTTATTGCTTTGCTATATTTCATACTGGTATTTAGGATAGTGTTATGTTAGTGACGTCGTTATGGTCGGTACCAGGTATATAGGGTAATGTTATGCTAGTGATCGGTTAGGTCAGAATCTTGGTTAGGATGATACTATGTTATTGATATGATAGATACATCCTAGTTTAGGATGGTTGCTATGTTACTGATATGCAATGTAATCTGTTAGATTGTTTGTCTGGTTAAGGATTGTATGTGATGAATTGTTTTATGTGCACATGGTTGTTTGACGAGGGTTGAGTTGAGGCGGGTCCTGCTTTGTGCTGTAGGCCAACATACCTAGGGCGGACCGGATATTCCGAAGGCCCAGAGAGGGGTCCAGATAGGCTAATGGGCCCAAGAGGGTGGACCAGACGTGCCGAGGCTCGGAGATTGGACCAGGCCGACTGAAGGCCCGGTGTGGGCGGACCAGTCATACTGTAGACTCAGAGAGTGGACCGGGTGGATTAAAGGCCCAATGCGGGCGGACCAATCACACTGTAGACTCGATGTACATGGCTAGACTCGGAGGGTAGACCAGCTGGACTGAAGGCCCGGTGCGGGCGGACCAGTCACACAGTAGACCCGATATGCATGGTTGTTATATTTGTGATATGTTATGAGTATGTTTATGTGGGGGTAACTCACTAAGCTTTCGGGCTTATAGTTCAGTGTATTGTTTCAGGTACTTCAGGAGATCGTGGCAAGGCGAAGGCATGATCTTACTGCTCCTCATGTTTTATAATTTAGATGATATGGTTCTGGGAGATACTCTACTCTTTAACGTATTTTGAAATTATAATGTATGAACTTAATGGTTTTTGAATGAGCTAAAATGTTTTAATTTTGTTGAAAATTTTTGGTCATTACATATTAATTTCAAGTTTGTCTATTAACTAGATTCTTAATTATTACCACTTCATTTTTAGGGACCCCACTCCCAGTGTTTAAGTATGAATAAAGTAAGTTGGATGATATGATCAATGTTTCTAAAACTAAAAATGAAAAAAATAAAAAGAAAAAGAAAGAAAACACAAACCAAACTCAGGTTGCCTCCCGAGAAGCACTTCTTTTTTAGGAGTCTTGAGTTGGACTTTGTACCTCCTATGTTGACTCGTCTGAAGAGTCCACCACCAGGATCTTTTGCTCCTTGAAACGCCTCTTGTAAGCATGCACTCAAAGAATATACGCCTTTTTAGAATTCTCCTTTTTAGCCTTGACTTCTTTTCCTTCGATCTCGCGTTTGATCCCTTGAATCTTCAATTTTTCATCATCTTTAAGCTTCATAATATCCTCTTCCTCCTTCACCACTGGGCTAGTCTCCTTTGATGTGACCTCCTCTTCATCACTAAACATGTCATCACTTTCCTGACTCACCCAAGATGTTGGTGTTTTATAAACAAACACCTCGAATACAAGTGGAACAGAAGCTCTTGGCTTGGTGCGCTTGACTTGCTGAATTGTTTGAATTTCTTCTTCTATAAGTTTCTCAAATTCTGAAAGCTCATTGTCATCTTCAATATTAAACACTTCACCTTGAACATCATATCCTTGGAAACCATCTTGTAGTCCGAAAGTTTCTTCTTCGTCACTTACCCTCAACGTGATCTTAGATTCTCGAACAATGGCAACAACCCTAGCAGTATTTAGGAAAGGGCGACAAAAAATGATGGGGACATTCAAATCCTCTTTCATATCAATCACTACAAAGTAAACTGGGAAAACAAATTTCCCAATTTTAACTAGTATGTCTTCTACTATCCCTTCGGGGTAAGTGACTGAACGGTTTGCCATGTGGATTGTTATATTCGTAGCCTTCATCTTCTAAATATTTAATTTTTGATAGAATGAAAATGGCATCAAATTTATGCTAGCCCCATAATCGGCTAAAGCATATGTCTTCAAATTATTTCCATACTCACATGGAAGAGTGAGGCGTCCATGATCTCCCATCTTTTTAGGTAACTCTCCTAATACAACCCTTGAGCTTTGTTCACTTAAAATGACCTTGGAATTCTTCCTTAATTCTGGACGAGTGTCTATCAAGTCTTGGAGGAACTTGGCGTATTCGGGAATTTTGGATAATGACTCAATGAAAGGAGTATTAATCGCAATACCCTTTATTTGTTGAATAAACTCCAGATGTTCCCTTTACAGTGGGCTAAGATGTGCTCGAGACGGGAATGGCAAAGGCGGGTTATAAACTGGAACAGATATGGAATTCTTCTATTCAGACCAAGCCCACGATGTGAGTATAGCGGGATCATGACGTGAATTGGGTATTCCAGCAGATTCTTCCTTTTCGAGTTTTGTCTTATTAGGCTTTGGTTCAGATGGCTTAGGCTCCACTTCTAAAGCTACTAGGAATTCAGAGATCGCTTCTTCTTCAGTATCAATGGCCATGACGTGAGATTGTGTCTTTATTTCAGGAGCTTGTGGAGACAATCTTTTTATTTATTGAAGTATTAAGTTGACCAAGTTGAACTTCAAGGTTATTGATGGAAGCTTGCTGATTTTTTAATAATGATTGTTGGTCAGTCATCATAGCATGATGATTCTTCATCATAGTTCTTTGATCTTCCATTGTAGTATCAGTAGCATCATGCCTTTTTTCTAAAGCTTCCATAAACTTCATTAACATGATCTCTAGATTAACTTTCTTCTTAGCTGGTGGTTGCTCTCTTTGGTAAAAACCCCGGCCAGTTAGCCTAAATTTCTCTTCTTTTTGCTTCTTGTATTCATCGTAAGGCAGCCACTCCTTCTTTGGTTTTCTCCAATCTTCATCGTATTTGTCCCCACTCGAATAAAAAACTTGAGCTTTCATGTTTCCATATTCATCCATATTGCAATCTTTTGTCAAATGTAGGCCACTACATCTCTCGCAACCAACTCAAATTGCATGAATTGATTGGTCCATTTTGGTCAATCTCTATTCATAGTATTAAGGATTGCCATCACAACAACCATCTCTTCAGTTTGTGCACCTCCACTGTCTTTTATTCCATCACACCCTGGGTTGTGATACTCACGAGAGTGCTTTGAAAATTCTTCAATCAGCTCCTTGGCCTGATTTGGGTTCTTCTTCGTTAGTGGTCCTTGCGAATCAAGGAGATGTCTAGTCATGACATTCACCCCATCATAGAATATCGACATCTCTTGCTGAATATTAAGGTGATGTTGAGGACAATTCCTTAACAACCCCTTGTAGCGTTCCCATGCCTCGTATAATGACTCTCCCGAATTTTGCTCAAAGTTGGCAATCGCCTTCTTGAGTTTAGAGATTTTGGAGGGTGAGCAAAACTAATCTAGAAATTTTTCACGCAATTGGGCCCATGTGATGATTGTCCTAGATGGAAGTTCCTTCAACCAGTCTTTTGCAGCTCCTTTGAAAGTGACTGGTAACATCGTTAGCAAAGCTGTCTCCCTCGGGATATTAGGAGTATTAAAATAATTCTCAATATCATTGACCTTGTCTAAATGCTTGAAAGCATCCTCATGATCCTTACAATAGAATGGGATATCCTTAAGTGCAGTAAGAATATGTCCCTTTAACTCGAATGTGGCATTGGCAAGAATCGTAGGATATACTAAACCCAGCCCCACATCATCTCGAATGCGCTTCTTGTAATCCCCCATGGCCATCTCATAAATGTTCGCCATTTTGTTCTCCAGCTCGTTCTCATATTCACTTGTATAAAGTCCAAATTATGTTTCTGATTCGTACTCGGACTCGTATGGATTAGGAATTCGATCGAAGACTTCAAGCTTCCTTTTTAAGGTTGAACTCGATTCTTACGTTTTCTTTCCTGACTTCCTTGAAAAGGCTGATTTCAGTTCTTGTAAAGGCGACTTCTTATTATTCTTTTTGTGCAACGTAGATTCCAGATCTTCAAGCGGTGGCACCAAAGGTGTGTTGGATCCTCTAGTCATGAACTCCTGCAAAACAATCAAAATAAAAACGTAAAACTGAACAAAAACTAAAAAAAAAAAATTCCCTATAGACAGTCCACCACGACGTGGTAAAGCCTACCACCTCGTGTTGTCGCAGAAAAACTAACAGAAAAGAAAAACGTAGAAAATAGAAAAAACGAAACTCAGGACGTGAACTTATGGTTCATGACGTGATCCTAGTAGTGAAAAAAACAACTAAGCTGAAATTGTAGCTTTTTGCAGGTTTTACCCCACAAAAAGGATCGATCAATTTAAAGCAAACAAACTAATAATTAACTAAGCCAGTCCCCGACAACGACGCCAAAAACTTGATGTAGACAAAAGTACCCACTAATTTTATAATTTATAACCTAACTAACCTGACTAACTAAAATGCACCTAGGCATTGTGCCTACTCGAATTATAGAATGGTTGGGTAAATTGGGTGTCGATCACAGGGAACAGTGTTAACTAATTAATTTATCTACTACTAAATTAACCTAATTTTAGAGCAAAGATGGGGTTTTATCTGATTTTGCAAGACCAGACGAACTTAAATCACAGAATTCAACCAATTAATTGAAAACACACCTGTCTAGTTTGAATCGACTTCTTTATTTATTTTAAGCTAATAATTATCAATTATCAAAGTTGGTCACCGATTATTATATAATTAGCAATTCAAGTCCAAATTTACTAATCTTTTTACCAATTCAAGAACTACCTTTGTAACACCCCGAGATTCAGGTACATTTCTTTCATCCTTGTTCTTTATTGTTTGGGCATGTTTAGTCCTTGAGTGGTGGGATTGTAGCAAGTGAGTACGCTGGGCGTATGTAGAGTTACGCCGGGCGTACCCGGCCCAGGTGCAAAAACCCTAATCCATCTTGTGCACTATGTAAAGAGTGTTATGGCTCATTTCTCAGCCTCCATATCAGTGAGTGAAACCCTAAAAGAGAGCCCCATCATCCTTAGTGTGTGAGAGTGTTGATTTGAGCTTTTTGGTGCTTTAGTGACTTGGTGAAGAAGAAGGAAGGGAGTTCTTGGAAGCTAAAGCTTGGGGTGTCACTTTGGATCTGAGATCTACAGAGAAAAGGGCTACACTTGGAGGTATAAAGTTCAAAACTTTCCTCTTCTTTTGGTTGTTGCAGTATGTGCCCTTTTTAGGGCTAAAAACCCCAAAGGTGGAGACTTTATGCGTGTAAAGTGCTCCATGGTCCGAGATCTGTCCCCTTTCAGTGTTATTGGTGATTTAGAGCCATAAAGTTTCCATCTTGGATGTTAGTTTGAAGTCATGCAAGTGTATTTAGCCTTCTAGAGTTGAAGGTGGGATCATTGTGAGAGTTGGTGACTTGTTCAACCATGCAAAGGCTTAAAGTCATCAACTATATGGATTATGGGGCTTAGATGGGGCCAGATCTAAAATATGGACGTAGGTCTAACTGTTTAAGACCTCAAGAGCTAAAGGGCTGAAGCAGGGGAGTACACCGGGCGTAATCCCTAGTACACGCCGCGTACTCGGTGGCGCTCCCCGATTCTGAGGTGGAGCCGGGTACGTTCAGCGTACACATCTGGTACGCGCAACGTAACCCGGAGAGTTGACTTTTGGTTGAATTTTAGGTTATGGTCTATTGTGGGGCCTTTGAGTTATGAGAGGGGTAAAATGGCCTTTGAGTCATAAGAGAGGATAGTCTAGCCTTTGAGAGTTATATTAAATAGAGTCTTTATTTCTTATGATTAGGCGGAGGCTAGGCCAGCGTTTACCGAGTCAGAGATTTACCGAGATACCCGAGGTGAGTCTTCTCACTATACTTTACCTAGTGTGGTAATAGAGTTATGTGATAGAGTGCAATAGAGTTATATGCCAATGTATTTGCATGCTATTTATGTATTGTGAATTATTGTGATATGTGATATTCATGATTCAGAGTTACCGAGTTGGGACTTTCGGGTCCCTAGAGTTAGGGCCAGAGGGCCCACAGAGAGTTGGGGCTCGAGGGCCCCACTGAGACACATTGACCAGAGGGTCAACAGATTTACAGCCTCGAGTGGCTATTGTGTGTTAGAGTGGTATTTTGGGGAACTCACTAAGCTTATGCTTACAGTGTTATGTGTTATGTGTTTCAGGTACAAGTGATGATCGCGAAAATGCACCAACTTGATTCGTACACACACACACACACATGGGATTTTATTTACTTGATCTTGGGAGATATTTGTGAAACAAAAGACATGATACTTTGACATTTTATGAATGAATAAATTGTGAAAATGTGTTTGAAAATGCGAAAAATTGTTTTAATTTTTACGGTGTTACAAGTTGGTATCAGTGCCTAGGTTTGAGGGATTCGGGTGCACCTTTGGGTGTATCTGAACTCAAACCGAGGACTTGAGAAAAGTTTTGATAATAAAACAAGTTTTCAAAAGAAGAACTTGTGAGACAAACATAGCAGAGTCGTGTGTATGAACAGCAAGCACTCGAACGGTGATTTCCCAAAATACCATTTTTATAAGTGTTATGAGATATGATGTGATATGTTATATGATGAGCTATGGTATGCATGCTAGAGTAGACTAAGTATTCTTATTAGGACTAGAGTGGCCTGATATGTGATGCCTGAGTCTAGGAGTCTTGCTGCTATGAATATTTCAGAGTGTTTAGGTAGCAGCAAGGAGATTGCGAGAGATCTGCTTGCGAGTATTATATGATTAGAGAAAGTATAGTGCTTGGGACTTGGGACTCTGGGAGGAGGACTCGGGGTGGATGCTGAAGCAGTGTGGACGGTAGTATTGGGCCCGTACTACTGAAGACACCGGATCAGTTCACAGCCCGAGTAAGAATCTTTGGAGTACCAAGGGACAAGTAGGATGGAGTATTCGAGTTTGAGTATACTCGAGCGAGGCCCTGATATTATTCTTATATTGTATTTCAGAGAGAGAGAGAGATCATGGTTGGGACTCACCACACACCAGGAACCAGCGATACGAGGGATGAGGAGATCCGTAGGATCATCCAGGAGGAGGTGGCTGCGGCCATCAGGGCAGAGATACCAGAGATGTTCGGGTCTATCAAGACCACGTTGATAGAGAAATTTGATGAGAAGTACGCTGCTCTTTTTGAGGCTGCTATTGCTGCAGCCACTGCAACTATAGCTGCGACGAGGCCGCAGGGTGGTGATGCGTTGCTGTTCCGAGAGTTCCGCAACACAAAACCACCGGAGTTTGACGGGACCCAGGACTCGATTGTGGTGATAAGATGTATTTCAGACATAGAGGGGTGTTTCTTTACTTGCTCATCTCCTGAGCATTTGAGAGTCCAATTTGCGCTGAACCAGCTTCGCTTGGGAGCGAAGTACTGGTGGAAGTTTGTGACGATGCACTATATGCCTGCTGAGATTGCGGCAGTGACCTGGGAGAGGTTCACTGCCATGTTCCAAGATGAGTACGTTCCTTAGGTGGAGAGGGAGCGTTTGGCATAGGAGTTTTTACCCTCAAGCAGGGTACCGAGTCTGTTACGGAGATTACGAGGATGTTTCATGAGCGGGCGATGTTCTGCCCAGAGCACGTGTCCTCCGAGCAGGCACGTATGAGTCGAAATTTGAGCATTCTGAGGAGGGATATACGTGAGTTCATGGAGAACTTGACGTACCGGACATTTGCCGAGCTTCAAGCGAATGCCCGGAAGAGGGAGATAGAGCTGGAGACTCAGGCTAGGGAGGAGGCTGAGTCTCAGGGGAGGGATCGGCGACCGGCGCAGTCTCATCCGGTAGCCAAGCGGGCCAAGCCCACCGATACAAGATCAGGGAGCCAGAGGGGCCGCACTTGTGGCAAGTGCGGCAAGAGCCACGATGGGGTGTTCAGAGCAGGGTCTTGCTACAAATGTGGAAAGGAGGGGCATATGGCCAAGGACTGCCCCAAGGGGTTTGCAGTATGTTTTCACTGCATCCAGACCGGACACCGGAAGGCAGAGTGTCCGCAGTTGTGTGGATCAGCACAGCGAGCACCTCAGAGATCTGCCCCTACCGCCATCAGAGCTACCGAGAGTCGGTCAGTGAAGGCCGAGGCACCGAGGGCACGAGGGAGAGCCTTCCAATTGACCGCGGATGAGGTCCGCGCAGCGCCCGATGTCGTGGCTGGTATGTATTCTTTCATATATTTATTTTGATGTTGAGATTTTGTGCTTATATTATGTTATGCGTAGGTACTTTTCTTGTGAGTTCTGTACCTGCCTTGGTGTTATTTGACTCGGGTGCGAGTCGGTCTTTTGTATCTTTGGCTTTTAGTCAGCATATCAGTGTTAGTCGTGAGGCGTTGAGTCGACCTCTGAGGGTTTCCATAGCTGACGAGAGGGTGATATATGCCATAGAGGTGATCCGAGGGTGCGTGTTCGAGATTTTCGGTGTTGAGTTCCCGATTTATTTGATTCCTATTACGATGGGTGATGTCTGTGTCATTGTGGGCATGGACTGGTTGAGCAGACTCAGAGCGGTTATCGACTGCGAGCGACAGCTGGTGACCATACGAGACCCTAGTGGGGGAGTTCTTACGGTGTACGGCGAGGGTACACGTTCTGGGTCAGCATTTTGTTCGGCCGCTAGAGTGAGACTGTGTCTACAGCAGGGCTGTAAGGGCTTTGTGGCGTATATGATGGATACGCGGGTTGATTTAGAGAGACCGAGGTCCGTTGAGGAGGTCTCGATAGTGCGTGAGTTCCCGGACGTATTTCCAGAGGAGTTTCCAGGCGTTCCTGCCGTGAGGCAAGTGGAGTTCAATATCGATTTGGTTCAGGGGGCCGCGCCTATCGCCAAGGTGCCCTATCGCCTTGCACCTCCATAGATGCAAGAGTTATCCTCGTAGCTTCAGGAGCTGCTGGGAAAGGGGTTTATTCGGCCGAGCAGCTCGTCATGGGGAGCACCTATCCTTTTTGTCAAGAAGAAGGATGGTTCAAACCGGATGTGCATTGATTACCGAGAGTTGAACAAGCTGACGGTCAAGAACCGTTACCCGTTGCCGAGGGTCGACAATTTGTTCGATCAGTTGCAGGGAGCATCTTGGTTCTCCAAGATCGATTTGAGGTCTGCATATCATCAGGTAAGGGTGCAAGATGAGGACATCCAGAAGACAGTGTTTAGGACGTGTTATGGGCATTACGAGTTTGTGGTGATGCTTTTCGGACTCACCAATGCCCCATCAGTGTTCATGGACCTCATGAACAGAGTGTGCAGGCCGATGTTGGATCGGTCAGTGATTGAATTCATCGACGACATTTTGGTGTATTCGAGATCTAGAGAGCAGCATGAGGAGCATTTGAGGGAGATCCTCGGAGTTCTGAGATCGGAGAGGCTTTATGCCAAATTCTCCAAGTGTGATGAGTTGCTAGGGCACCTCGTTAACCAGAAAGGGATATTGGTCGACCCGGCTAAAGTTGAGGCAGTGATGAGTTGGGAGGTGCCAAGGTCACCCTCCGAGATCAGGAGTTTCTTAGGGTTGGAAGGCTATTATCGGAGATTTATCAGGGATTTCTCCAAGATCTCAGTGCCACTCACCAGGTTGAACCGGTAGGGTGTCGCTTTTTCATGGGGCCCCAAGCAGCAGGCCTCCTTTGAGACACTTCGCCAAAGGTTATGCGAAGCCCCGGTGTTAGCACTCCCGGAGGGAATGGAGAACTTTGTGGTATATTGTGATGCGTCGATCTTGGGGTTGGGAGCGGTGCTGATGCAGAGAGGGAGTGTGATAGCATACACATCGAGGCAGCTGAAGCCGCATGAGACGAGGTATCCCACCCACGATCTAGAGTTGGGGGCAGTGGTGTTCGCCTTCAAGATTTGGCGTCACTATCTGTATGGGGTTCGGTGTACGATACACACGGACCATAAGAGCCTGAAGTATTTGATGGATCAGCCTAACCTAAATATGCGACAGAGGAGATGGTTGGACGTGGTCAAGGATTGTGATTGTGAGATCCTGTACCACCCGGGCAAGGCTAATGTTGTAGCCGATGCACTGAGCCGCAGGGCGGAGAGTGCCCCACTGCGAGATGTATGTTTGCGATTGACCGTGATGGCTCCAGTGTTGGACACCATTCGTGGGGCACATGCTAAGGTCGTGAGATCAGAGAACCAGAAGAGAGAGCGGGTTGTCGGGATGGTATCGGAGTTCGTTACCGACAGCCGGGGGCTTATGACATTTCAGGGTTGTATTTCGGTACGGTTTGTGGGCGGGACGCATACCATTTTGACGGAAGAGGCTCATCGATCGAAGTTTTTTATCCATCCTGGGGCCACGAATATGTATTTAGATCTGAAGAGAGAGTATTGGTGGCCCTGTATGAAGAGAGATGTCGCGTGGTTTGTTGAGAGGTGCTTGACCTGTCGTAGGGTTAAGGCCGAGCACCAGAGACCGCATGGTAAGTTGCAGCCGTTGGAGGTTCCTGAATGGAAGTGGGAACAGATTACTATGGATTTTATCACCAAATTGCCAAGGACTGCTAGGGATTGGGTAATTGTGGACAGGTTGACAAAGAGCGCCCAGTTCCTTGTTATCAGCGAGAGCTCTTCCGCAGAGAAGTTGGCCGAGATGTACGTGAGCGAGGTGGGATCACGGCATGGAGTTCCGATCTCGATTGTCTCAGACCGAGATGTGCGTTTCACTTCCAGATTCTGGATGAAATTTCATGAGGAATTGGGTACTAGGCTGCATTTTAGTACCGCATACCACCCCCAGACTGACGGACAGAGCGAGCGGATGATTCAGACGCTCGAGGATATGCTCCGGACATGTGTGTTGGATTTCGGTGGGAGTTGGGACACGTATTTTCCCTTGGCATAGTTTTCTTACAACAACAACCATCATTCGAGCATTGGTATGCCACCCTTTGAGGTGTTGTATGGGAGAAGGTGTCGGACCCGCATTTGCTGGGGAGAGGTCGGGCAACATGTTATGGGTAGTACTGAGATCGTGCTTCAGACGACTTAGTAGATACAACAGGTCAGGCAGAGGTTATTGACCGCTCAGAGTCGTCAGAAGAGTTATGCGGATAGGCGCCGGTCCGAGCTCGAGTTCCAGGTCGGCGACTTTGTACTCCTGAAGATCTCTCATGGGAAAGGAGTGATCCGATTCAGGAAGAGGGGCAAGTTGGGGCCATGATATATTGGTCCTTTTCGGGTGATTGCAAGGGTAGGCAGGGTAGCCTACTGGTTGGAGCTACCTGCAGAGTTAGGACAGATCCATTACACTTTCCACGTGTCGCAGTTGTGGAAGTGTATAGCCGAGGAGTCGGTAGTGGTAACATTGTAGGATATTCAGGTGGATGCGAGCCTGGATTATGCTGAGAGACCGGTGGCAATCAGAGATCGGAAGATCAAGGTTTTGAGGAACAAGAAAGTACATTTGGTTTTGGTTCAGTGGCAACATCAGAAGGGGTCCGAGATGACTTGGGAGTCAGAGTCGGAGATGCGAGGGCAGCATCCAGAGTTGTTCGAGGAATGAGACTTTGGGGGCGAAGTATGGTTCTAGTGGGGGAGAGTTGTAACACCCCGAGATTCAGGTACATTTCTTTCATCCTTGTTCTTTATTGTTTGGGCATGTTTAGTCCTTGAGTGGTGGGATTGTAGCAAGTGAGTACGCTGGGCGTACCAGAGGGGTACGCTGCGCTTACTCATGCGCTTAATTTGGACGCGGAGTCGCCAAGGTACGCTGGGCGTACGTAGAGTTACGCCGGGCGTACCCGACCCAGGTGCAAAAACCCTAATCCATCTTGTGCACTATTTAAAGAGTGTTATGGCTCATTTCTCAGCCTCCATATCAGTGAGTGAAACCCTAAAAGAGAGCCCCATCGTCCTTAGTGTGTGAGAGTGTTGATTTGAGCTTTTTGATGCTTTAGTGACTTGGTGAAGAAGAAGGAAGGGAGTTCTTGGAAGCTAAAGCTTGGGGTGTCACTTTGGATCTGAGATCTACAGAGAAAAGGGCTACACTTGGAGGTATAAAGTTCAAAACTTTCCTCTTCTTTTGGTTGTTGTACTATGTGCCCTTTTTAGGGCTAAAAACCCCAAAGGTGGAGACTTTATGGGTGTAAAGTGCTCCATGGTCCGAGATTTGTCCCCTTTCAGTGTTATTGGTGATTTAGAGCCATAAAGTTTCCATATTGGATGTTAGTTTGAAGTCATGCAAGTGTATTTAGCCTTCTAGAGTTGAAGGTGGGATCATTGTGAGAGTTAGTGACTTGTTCAGCCATGCAAAGGCTTAAAGTCATCAACTTTATGGATTAAGGGGCTTAGATGGGGTCAGATCTAAAATATGGACGTAGGTCTTAACTGTTTAAGACCTCAAGAGCTAAAGGGCTGAAGCAGGGGAGTACGTCGGGCTTAATCCCTAGTACGCGCCGGATACTGGGTGGCGCTCCCCGATTCTGAGGTGCAGCCGGGCACGCTCAGTGTACACATCTGGTACGCGCAGCGTAACCCGGATAGTTGACTTTTGGTTGACTTTTAGGGTATGGTCTATTGTGGGGCCTTTGAGTTATGAGAGGGGTAAAATGGTCTTTTATCCTTCTGAGAGTGTCATAAGAGAGCATAGTCTAGCCTTTGAGAGTTATATTAAATAGAGTGTTTATTTCATATGATTAGGCGGAGGCTAGGCCAGCGTTTACCGAGTCAGAGATTTACCGAGATACCCGAGGTGAGTCTTCTCACTATACTTTACCTAGTGTGGTACCAGAGTTATGTGACAGAGTGCAATAGAGTTATATGCCGGTGTATTTGCATGCTATTTATGTGTTGTGAATTATTGTGATATGTGATATGCATGATTTAGAGTTACATAGTTGGCACTTTTGGGTCCCTAGAGTTAGGGCCAGAGGGCCCACAGAGAGTTGGGGCTGGAGGGCCCCACTGAGACACATTGACCAGAGGGTCAACATAGTTACAGCCTCGAGTGGCTATTATGTGTTAGAGTGGTATTTTGGGGAACTCACTAAGCTTATGCTTATAGTGTTATGTGTTATGTGTTTCAGGTACTAGTGATGATCGCGGAAAGGCGCCGGCTTGATTCGTACACACACACATGGGATTTTATTTACCTGATCTTGGGAGATATTTGTGAAACAAAAGACATGATACTTTGACATTTTATGAATGAATGAATTTGTGAAAATGTGTTTGAAAATGCGAAAAATTGTTTTAATTTTTACGGTGTTATAACCTTGTATGATCACACATAAGCAAGACACATAATTAGTTATGAATTATAGGTGAGTTATGTAAGATTTATCTAAGAAAACATAATTATGGTCATAATTTATTTCCTCTAGCAAGGCTAAATTAGTTAATTTTACCACTTATCTAAGATTTTGGTCGATCCTAGCTCTAGCGATTCAATGTTCACTAAATCACTAGGTTTCAAGTTTATGTAAGTTAATGGTCACTAACTACACATAACATGACTTTAAGCAACTAAGAAACTAAAATAACATGCTAGGTAATGATAATAAAACACAAGCAATTTACCAACTAATCAAATTCAAAAGTCATTAAGCTAAAACATAATTCAGAAGCTTCATCTAGCTAGACAAGAGTTGCTAGATTCAGCTACTCATAGTAACAAGTAAGCAAAAACAAATCAAGTTATCAAACATATTCATAACTATCAAACTAATTAACTAATTATGAACCTTTACTCCTTTTGATGTTGAAAACCTTTTCCAGAACTCTTTTCCTTCTCAAAATCGTCTTCAGGTACCCTTTCAATCAGCCAAAAAACTTCTCAAGTCGTAATAGGCAAGAGAATTTATAGTTTTCCGATTTCCCGAGTTCACATCGTGAATCATAAAGATTCACGTCGTGAATATGGGATAAACGTGTTCAACAAGGACTCTTTCATCTGCATGCATATCTTCAAGAATTCTCCACCCACGTCGTGAATCATGAATTATTCACGTCGTGAGTGCGTCTTTTGTTGACTTTTTTCGTTCTTCTTTTCTTCAATCTCCAAAGTTCCATATTCTATCAATTTCAGTCCCTATCTTTGAAAATGCTTCTATTTGGCTGCAAAATAACAATTTAAACTTATAAGTACCATTATTCTATGCAAATAACCAAAAAATTAATAGAAATGTAAATAAAAATTGCTTAAAAATGTGTATAAATATGGCAATATTAACTAGACATTAGTCCGTTACCAGGTTTTGATTTCTTGTTAGTTCCATAGTTTAATTTATGGTAACGAACTTTGGTTATAATAGTTACTAGTTGTGAGACTCATTTATTATGTTCGTTATTTTTTTTTAAAGTTAGATATAAAAGTCTACAAATTTAAGAACTTAAAATTTATAAGAAAATAACAAAAATAATGAATTTTTAAAATTGAAATGTTTTTTTTATATTTTAAATTTAAACAAATACTTTAAATAAATCAATAAAAGAAATTAATAAGCTTTAATTTTGAAATTTTAAAATCAGAATGTAAGTGCATTAATGAAATTAGTATATATTTATTACTACATTTATCGTAATTATTACATTATAATATTATATGAAATTTAATAAAATAAAATAAAATAAACCAATAAAATGACATACAGAAAAACATTAATTCAAAATTACGAAAAAAAGATATTTTGTAAATTAAATGAGAATATGACATGTATCAAAAAATATTCATTTATTAGATTAGATTGTAATTATTATTTGTGTTTTGTGCAACATGTGCATTTATGTAAATTTAAAAAAAAAATCAATTTCTAAGTCTATAACACTACCAAATGTAATGTTTAAACATATGAACCAAACCAACCGACAAAATCCTTAAATATATATAAGAAAATGTGGTACACAAATGGTATCTTTATTTGTGCTCTTAGATTTATCTTATTCAATGCATAGTTGCCCATCTTTTAGAATGGTCAAAGGCTGACTTTTTCTCAGTAGATTTGTCAATTTCTTTGACCAACAAGTCCTTTAAGCGTATTCCATCCATGTCAACTAATCTTTTGTAGTGGCCTCAATACATTTAGTTATTCAAAATAGTTTTCCACATTCTTCATTAATTTTTTCCTCTTAAAGTAGTGTTTTTCGCATCACTATTATTGCTTTTTACTCATTTGACTCAAAGTTGGGCATCTTTTCAAGAGAAGTAATCCATACATCATAAATTTTGTCATAAAAAAATTTGTTAGTCTTTTTTTATCATAAAAATTGTTGTATACGATTAACTTCATTTTCAAAAAACAATATGGCTTCATCAGATATGCTTAAAATCATAATGTTGAAAGTATTTTTATTCTGACATGAAAATAACAATTAAAAATTAAGTTTTTTTTCTTTAGTAATCTTAAACAAATTATTAAATACAAAAAAACATTGCATTTTAATATTTTCTAATATATATGTATTGAGATGGGTTTAAAATAAATTCCAATATCACATTAACGTTTTGGTCGATTAAAATAGCAACCACAAGCAGCGAAAATTATTATTCAATCCATCTTCTGAAAATTCTAAAAGTTCATTATTATTTATTGTAACACTTGTTTTGTGTGCAGACTCAACAATAAATTTGTTGGTCTAACTAAAACAACAACAAATAAAGTGCCAATGTATTTAAGTATTTAAAATATACCTATTAAAACAACTCTTTTCCAATTGAAACTTTTGTTTTCTATAATTAACATTGTTAACTTGCAACCTTTATCATAATTATCATGCTCCCACTAACATGATGATTATTAGCATAACACTTATACTCCCACTAGCTTTGACATGTACTCAGAAATCAGTTGGACTTCTAAAAATCAATACTTTATTGACTTTCTTACCAAAGTTCAGATTTCTGATACTAGATTGCTTTGATAAAACTTTATCATAATCATACACCTTATCTTAGATAGCTCACAGGTATGTCTAAACAATTTTAAGAACTATGAAAAAGGATGCCGTAATCATAGTCTCAATTGTTTAGACCTTTGCCACTACTTCACAAGTCCAGGTTAGTGTGCAGGTTAACCACACACGCTCCACTAACGACTTTGAGAATGCAAATATCACAATTGCTATCTAGTTAAAATCTACTTAGTGAAAGTGTTTCCTCACCATCATTTTCATGAATCGGAGAGAAATCTTGTGACACTTAGATTTAATGGTGTATGTGTTCTTATCCATGTGAATTGTCAAAACCATAGTCACAAGTCAAGGATAATGACAAAACCAAACTCATATGGACTGAACTCAATCTTAATTTCTTGCCACCTGGCAGCTTAAGGGCCTACCATTGCTTCAAAGTTGTTGTGTAACCAATTGAGAACACTAAGAACTCATATGCAAAGCCAACTTTAATTGGAATGGGCACAGAATATGTCAACACGATAGGTTATAAACCTCAAGTCGTGTGCCAGTGAAGAACTTCAGGTTTTATTCTTGATTAGTTCTTGAGACATTCAAGACTTTTAGGACTCCCACTGTCCTCTTGACATATAAGGCTTTCTTGTCAGATATTCAACAGATAGTGTGGATTCTAATCAAGACAAATACTTCACACAATTGGCCTTAGTTGGTCTTTGTTTTATCCAAAACATCACAACTTACCAATTTCAAATGTACAAGGGTAGAAGACGTTTACTCTTACATTTGACTACTGTTAATAAACTGTAACATCGTAAATTTCAAAACAATTTTTCGCATTTCATAAAAACATAATTCATATATTATTCATAAAAACATCATTGTTTGAAACTCAAATTCATAGTGTATAACAATCCCAAGATCTCATGACATAAAAATCCCGTGTGTGTATTGATCAGGCCGGCGCCTTCCCGCGTTCCTCACTAGTACCTGAAACAAATAACACCAAACACTGTAAGCACAAAGCTTAGTGAGTTTCCCAAAATACCACATATAACACATATTAGCCACTCGTGGCTATAACTATGTGGGTCCATGCACCCAAACTTTGTGAACCCTCAGGTTCTAACTCTGTAAACATGCACATCATAAATCACATAGAATAATGCAGTGCAACACATAACACATATATAGCATACAAACACTGTATCACATAACTCTAGTTATCTACTCAAGGTAAAGTATAGTGAGAAGACTCACCTCGCGTATCTCGGTAACTCGTAGATCCCTTAAATCACTAGTGCTTGATCTCCCAAGCTATAGTCCTCCTATAACACAAATACATCTCTAATTAACACTTTCCCAACTAGGGTTGACTAACCCTATCAAGTCAACACCGGTCAACTCTGGTCAATGGTCAACGGTCAGCCCAACTCGCCGAGTCCCTACGGGGACCCGATTCCTCTGAATCCCTTCCGGCTCACCGAGTCATTCACCCAACTCGGTTACTCAACCCCTGGTTCGAAAACACTGAGCAACCCGCACCAACTCGTCGAGTCTGCCAATGGACTCGGTGAGTGCATTCCATGCACAACCCCAAACGACCTTCTGAGGTCAGATCTGTTCCATTAACTCATAGATCCAGTCCTTCCAAGCGTATTTATCACGTAAAGTTTATGTCTTGGCGCTCATATCACACCTATTTACTCATAAATGGTGTTTTAACCTCAAGCACAAAGATCCCAAACCAAAACCTCCATAGACTCATATCAAGCTTGGACAAGGGGACACTCTGGACCTCCAAGGGTCCAGATCCAGAACCTAACCCGTTTAAGGGACCAAGGAAGCACTAGATCTAGTCACAAAAGGGCTCCATAAGCCCTAAATCAACATGAACATCACCTCAACAGAAAATGGTTCGAAAATATTACCTCAAACGTGATGTTCTGGACCTCAGATCTTCAGGAAGTTAACCCTCTTGCTTCCTCTTGGCTATAGCTTCCTTTCCCTTGCTAGACAACACCTCCAAGGTCAACAATGGCTCCTTCTCTCACTCCAAATGCTCAATCTCACTAGGGTTTCGCTCTGGGGGCTGGTGAGCACAAATGACGGCCATAAGGCCCTTTAAATAGGCCCCAAACCCGAGAAATTAGGGTTTCATTAAACAGCGCGAACTCGCCGAGTCCACCAATGCGACTCGTCGAGTCCGGTCATTAATCCGGATGAGAAATCGCGTCTCTACTCGGCGAGTCTACGCACCAACTCGCCGAGTTTTTCCACAAAACTCAAAATAAAAAGAATAAATATAATATCTGAAATTCCGGATGTTACAATTCTCCTCCACTTGAATCTGACTTCGCCCCCGAAGTCTCATCCCTGAATTAACTCCGGATGTTGCTCCTGCATCTCACGCTCTGGCTCCCAGGTCAACTCGGATCCTTTCCAATGTTGCCACTGAACCTGTACCAGAGGCACCTCCTTGTTCCTCAGAACCTTGATCTTCCGATCCATAATCGCAACTGGTCTCTCCGAGTAGTTCAGGCTCGCATCCACCTGAATGTCCTCTAGTGGCACTACCGCTGACTCGTCGGCTATACACTTCCTCAACTGAGACACGTGGAAGGTATTATGAATCCTCTCCAACTCTGCAGGTAGCTCCAAGCGATACGCTACCCTGCCCACCCTCGCGATCACTCTGAACGGCCCAATATACCGGGGCCCTAGCTTGCCCCTCTTCCTGAATCGAATCACTCCTTTCCAAGGAGATACCTTGAGGAGAACATAATAACCGACTTGGAACTCAAGCTCGGATCGTCGCCTATCCGCATAACTTTTCTGGCGGCTCTGAGTGGTCAACAATCTCTGCCTGACCCGCTGTATCTGCTCTGTCGTCTGAAGCACAATCTCTGTGCTACCCATCACTCGTTGCCCTACCTCTCCCCAACAAATAGGAGTCCAACACCTCCTCCCATACAACAGCTCAAAAGGCGGCATACCAATGCTCGAATGATGGCTGTTATTGTAGGAGAACTCTGCTAAGGGCAAATACGTGTCCCAAATTCCGCCAAAATTCAAAACGCATGCTCGGAGCATGTCCTCGAGCGTTTGAATCGTCCGCTCGCTCTTACCGTCAGTCTGTGGGTGGTATGTGGTACTAAAATGCAGCCTCGTACCCAACTCCTCATGGAATTTCTTCCAAAATCTGGAAGTGAAACGCACATCTCGATCTGACACAATCGAGATCAGCACCCCATGCCGCGATACCACCTCCCTCACATATACCTCTGCTAACTTTTCCGCCGAAGAACTCTCACTAATGGCGAGAAAGTGAGCGCTCTTTGTCAAACGGTCTACTATCACCCAAATCGCATCGACACCCCTCGCTGTTCTCGACAATTTGGTGATAAAATTCATGGATATCTGCTCCCATTTCCAATCTGGGACTTCCAGTGGTTGCAACTTACCATGCGGTCTCTGATGTTCGACCTTAACCCTACGACAGGTTAGGCAAATCTCAACAAACCACGCTACATCTCTCTTCATACAGGGCCACTAATACTCCCTTTTGAGATCCAGAAACATCTTAGTGGGCCCGGGATGGATCGAGAATCTCGATCTATGCGCCTCCTCCATCAAGATGGTACGCGTTCCTCCAACAAACGGTACGCAAATCTGACCCTGGAAGGTCATAAGCCCTCTGCTATCGGTTACAAACTCTGATACCTGACCGATAACTTGTTCTCTCTTACGACTCTCCGGTCTTACTGCCTCATCCTGAGCCCCTCTGATGGTGTCCAACACCGGAGTCATCACCGTCAATCTCATACAAATATCCCGAATCAGGGCGTTCTCTGCCCTACGATCAGGGCGTCGGCTACCACATTAGCCTTGCCCGGGTGGTAAAGGATCTCACAATCATAATCCTTTACTACATCCAACCATCTTCTCTGACGCATGTTCAGGTTTGGCTGATCCATCAAATACTTCAAACGCTTTTGGTCCGTGTATATCATACACTGAACCCCATACAAGTAATGGCGCCAAATCTTGAGGGCGAACACCACAACCCCCAACTCGAGATCATGGGTGGGATACCTTGCCTCGTGTGGCTTCAGCTGCCTCGATGCGTACGCGATCACATGCCCCCTTTGCATCAACACTGTGCCCAACCCCGATATCGATGTGTCACAATACACCACGAAGTCCTCCATTCCCTCTGGAAGAGCCAACACCGGGACTTCGCACAATCTCTAGCGAAGAGTCTCAAATGAGGCCTGCTGCTCTGGGCCCCAGCTGAACACCACACCCTTCCAGGTCAACCTGGTGAGAGGAACAACAATCTTGGAGAAATCCCTGATGAACCTCCGATAATAGCCGGCCAACCCTAGAAAACTCCTGATCTCGGAAGGAGATTTCGGCACCTCACAACTCAACATCACCTCGATCTTGGCCGAATCGACCAAAATCCCCTTTTGGTTAACGAGGTGACCAAGGAATTGCACCTCTCGTAACCAAAAATCGCACTTGGAGAATTTGGCATAAAGCCTCTCTGATCTCAGCATACTGAGGATTTCTCGCAAATGTTCCTCATGCTGCTCCCTGGATCTCGAATATACCAAAATGTCGTTAATGAACACAATCACTGATCGATCCAGCATCGGTCTGCATACCCTGCTCATGAGATCCATGAATGTTGCAGGTGCATTGGTGAGCCCAAATGGCATCACCACGAACTCGTAATGCCCATAATGAGTCCTGAACGCAGTCTTCTGGATATCCTCCTCGTGCACCCTCATCTAATGATATCCAGATCTCAAATCAATCTTGGAAAACCAAGATGCTCCCTGCAGCTGATCGAACAAATCATTGATCCTCGGCAAAGGATAACGGTTCTTGACCGTTAACTTGTTTAGCTCTCGATAATCTATGCACATTCGGTGCGAACCATTCTTTTTCTTCACAAAAAGGATCGGTGCTCCCCACGGCGAGCTACTCGGCCGAATAAACCCCTTCCCCAGCAGCTCCTGAAGCTGCGAGGATAACTCCTGCATCTCAGGAGGTGCAAGGCGATAGGGCGCCTTGGCAATAGGAGCTGCCCCCGGAATCAAATCAATGCGAAACTCAACCTGCCTCTCGGGAGGCACACCCGGTAACTCCTCGGGGAAGACATCCGGGAATTCCCGCACTATTGGAACCTCCTCAACCGTACTCGGCCTCTCTGCACCAATTCTCGTATGCACCACGTATGCTACAAAACCGCTTCAGCCCTGCTGTAGGCTCTGCCTCGCTCTAGCAGCCAAACAAAACGCTGAATCGGGACGGGTACCCTCGCCGTATACCATAAGAACTCCCCCACTTGGGTCTCGAATAGTCACCAACTGCCGCTCGCAATCGATAATAGCTACAAATCTGCTCAACCAATCCATGCCTACGATGACACAGACGTCCCCTATCGCAATCGGGACCAAATCAATAGGAAACTCTACACCGAAGATATCGAGTACACACCCTCGAATCATCTCCGTGGCATACACTACTCTCTCATCGGCGATGGAGACTCTCAGAGGTCGACTCAACGCCTCCCGACTAATACTGATGTTCTGACTAAAAGCCAACGATATAAAAGATCGACTCGCACCCGAGTCAAATAACACCAAAGCAGGTACAAAACTCACAAGAAAAGTACCTACACATAACATAAAATAAGCACAAAATCTCAAACATTAAAATAAATACATGAAAGAATACATACCATCGACGACATCGGGTGCTGCACGGACCTCCTCCGCAGTCAACTGGAAGGCTCTCCCCCGATCCTTCGGTGCCTCGGTCTTCACCGGCCGACTATCAGTAACTCTAACAGCATCAGGGGCAGACCCCTGAGAAGCTCCCTGTGCTGACCCCCGCAGCAGCGGACACTCGGCCTTCCGGTGTCCGGTCTGGTTGCAGTGAAACACACTGCAAACCCCCTAGGGCAGTACTTGGCCATATCCCCCTCCTTGCCACACTTGTAGCAAGATCCAGCTCTACAAACTCCATCATGACCCTTGCCGCACTTTCAACAAGTGCGGCCCTTCTGGCTCCCTGCTCTGGGATCAACGGGCTTGACCCGCTTGGCTGTCGGCTGGGACTGTGCCAGTCGCCGATCCCTCCCCTGAGACTCTGCCTCCTCCCTAGCCTAAGTCTCTAGCTCGATCTCCCTCTTCCGGGCATTTGCCTGAAGCTCGGTAAATGTCCGGTACAAGGAGTTCGCCACAAACTCCCGAATATCTCTCCTCAAAATACTCAAATAACGACTTATACGTGCCAGCTCAGTAGACACGTGCTCAGGGCAGAACATCGCCCTCTCATGAAACATCCTATTAATAACCGTCACAGACTCCGTACCCTGCTTGAGGGTCAAAAACTCCTGTGCCAATCGATCCCGTTCCACCGAGGGAACGTACTCATCCCAAAACATGGTGGTGAACCTCTCCAAGGTCACCGCAGCAAGCTCTGCTGAAGAATAGTGTGCTGTCGTGAACTTCCACCAGTCCTTCGCCCCCAGGTGAAGTTGGTTCAGCGCAAACCGAACCCTCAAGTGCTCCGGGTATGAGCACGTATAGAAACACCCCTCAATGTTAGATACCCATCTCATCGCTGCAATCGGATCCTGCGTCCCATCAAACTCTGGTGGCTTTGTGTTGCTGAACTCCTGAACAACAACGAGTCACCCCGTTGCGGCCTAGCAGCAGCGACGACTGCGGTGGCCGCTGCAACAGCAGCCTCAGAAAGAGCGGCATAACGCTCGTCAAAATTCTTAATCAACATGGTCTTAATAGACCCGAACATCTCTGGTATCTCTGCCCTGATGGCCGCAGCCACCTCCTCATGGATGATCCGGCGGATTTCCTCATCACTAGTCCCGCTGCCCTCTGGCATATGACGTGTCCTCACCATGATCTACCTCTGAAATACAACATACAACACATTAGAAATTCACTCGAGTATACTCTCACTCGATAACTCATCCTTCCTTGATCCCTGGCATCCCGAAGATTCTTACTTGAACTGTACACCACTCTGGTGTTTTTAGTAGTACGGGCCCAATGCTACTGTCTGCACCGTATCGATATACACCCCAAGTCCTCCTCTTCGGATCCCAAATCCCAAGTACTCTATTCGGCATAATCCACTCTCTAACAGATCTCTCATATGCTCCTCGCTGCTACGTACTCACTCTCAAGCATCTCATAGCAGCTCACCTCTCCCTAGGCTAAGGCATCACAATTCAGGCCACTCTAGTCCTAATCGGAGTACCTAGCCCACTCTAGCATGGGAATACAACATATCAATATCATAAACATATAATATAAAGGTATCTTGGGAAATCACCGTTCGGGCGCTAACTGATCGTACACACGACTCTGCTCTGCGTTTTCCAAAAATCTTTTACTCTTTTTGAAAATATTTCTCAAATCCTCAGTTTGAGTTCAAATACGCCCGAAGGTGTACTCGAATCCCTCAAACCAAGGCTCTGATACCAACTTGTAACACCGTAAATTTCAAAACAATTTTTCGCATTTTATAAAAACATAATTCATATATTATTCATATAAACATCATTGTTTGAAATTCAAATTCATAGTGTATAACAATCCCAAGATCTCATGACATAAAAATCCCGTGTGTGTACTGATCACGCCGGCGCCTTCCCACGATCCTCACTAGTACCTGAAACAAGTAACACCAAACACTGTAAGCACAAAGCTTAGTGAGTTTCCCAAAATTCCACATATAACACATATTAGCCTCTCGAGGCTATAACTCTGTGGGTCCGTGCACCCAAACTCTGTGAACCCTCAGGTTCTAACTCTGTAAACATGCACATCATAAATCACATAGAATAATGCAGTGCAACACATAACACATATATAGCATACAAACACTGTATCACATAACTCTAGTTACCTACTCAAGATAAAGTATAGTGAGAAGACTCACCTCGCGTATCTCGGTAACTTGTAGATCCCTGAAATCACTAGTGCTCGATCTACCGAGCTATAGTCCTCCTATAACATAAATACATCTGTAATTAACACTTTCCAAACTAGGGTTGACTAACCCTATCAAGTCAACACCGGTCAACTCTAGTCAATGGTCAACGGTTAGCCCAACTCGCCGAGTCTGGCGTGGGCTCGCCGAGTCCCTACGGGGACCCGATTCCTCTGAATCCCTTCCGACTCACCGAGTCACTCACCCAACTCGGTTACTCAACCCCTGGTTCGAAACACTGAACAACCTGCACCAACTCGTCGAGTCTGCGAATGGACTTGGCGATTACATTCCATGCACAACCCCAAACGACTTTCTGAGGTCAGATATGTTCCACTAACTCATAGATCTAGTCCTTCCAAGCATATTTATCACGTAAAGTTTATGTCTTCGCGCTCATATCACACCTATTGACTCATAAATGGTGTTTTAACCTCAAGCACAAAGATCCCAAACCAAAACCTCCATAGACTCATATCAAGCTTGGACAAGGGGACACTCTAGACCTCCAAGGGTCCAGATCTAGAACCTAACTCGCTTAAGGGACCAAGGAAGCACTAGATCTAGTCACAAAAGGGCTCAATAAGCCCTAAATCAACATGAACATCACCTCAACAGAAAATGTTTCGAAAATAGTACCTCAAACGTGATGTTCTGGACCTCAGATCTTTAGGAAGTTAACCCTCTTGCTTCCTCTTGGCTATGGCTTCCTTTCCCTTGCTAGACAACACCTCCAAGGTCAACAATGGCTCCTTCTCTCACTCCAAACGCTCACGCTCACTAGGGTTTTGCTCTGGGGGCTGGTGAGCATAATTGACAGCCATAAGGCCCTTTAAATAGGCCCTAAACCTGAGAAATTAGGGTTTCATTAAACAGCGCGGACTCGCTGATTCCACCAATGCGACTCGTCGAGTCCGGTCATTAATCCGAATGAGAAATCGTGTCTCTACTCGGCGAGTCTACGCACCAACTCGCCGAGTTCTTCCACAAAACTCAAAATAAAAAGAATAAATATAATACCTGAAATTCCGGATGTTACATAAACCTTCTTTAAGATATCTCACTCATGTTACAATCTTGGAGTAGGACTCTAACAATTGTTTTGGAACGAGGTATGACTCATCTTTTTGATTTAACCATTTCAACAATTCGTGACTCCTCTTCTTAGTCATAAAAATGCACTAAGATGACCTTAGAGGATCAATTATGATATGGTATCTTAATCATTAAGATGATCACAACAACTGATACTAAAGTACTCTCCCATCTTTCCAGTGTCTTAGACTTACACTTAATCTTGTAAGTATAACCATATTTACTGAGCATTAGTAAATTGTAACGAATAATCTTATCGATCTTTTGTGGTGGACTTGACCAGTGCACAAGAACGTGTACTCGATCCCTTAGTCCTTTAGTTGACTCACACATTCATGTGAACAAGTAGTTAGTGTTAAATTTTCCAATGCTTGAAAGTTCTCATCCATCATGCTATACAACTTGTGTGACAACCCAAAAACTTCCGTTAGTTTTAACGTCGAAATTAAGTACGTCAAAAATTACCCAAATTTATCCCAAAAATATTTTTAACCGGATTTAAACCCGTTGGAATATTTTAAATAATATTCGTCAAGCGAACCGAAAATAAGGCGGTCTAATTTAAAAAATAAAATATATATATATATATATATATATATATATATATATATATATATATATATATATATTCCCGTGTTTAACGGTAGTCGTGAAAAAAAAAAACCATTCGCGGTTGGTGACGGGTGGACCCCCAACCAGGCCATAAACTCCACCCTATATAAGGGTTGAGTGGGTTTCATTCCAACCCTTTTCACACCTTAGGAGTCTCTCTCTCTAATTTCTCTCTCTACAAATCGGGTTTGGTCAAAAATCGCCTCTTTCAAGCCCCAAACTAGTAAGTGATCTATCCTAACTTGTTGTTTAGCTCATTTAACATGCAAATTCGTGTTTAAGACATCCAAAAGTGACAAAATCATGAGTTTACGGTCCAAGAACACTTTTGGACCGTAAACACTCATAGATGGAGTTTTGATGCGCAAAAACCCTTCTAAACCACTTATGGAGCTTAGTTATGACTTAGGGGCTTACATGAAAGGACTTAGAAAATCAAAATCTTAACATATGGGGAGTAAACATGAGTTTACGGTCTAAGAACATTCTTGGGCCATAAACCCATCTTCAAGAACCATAAACACCTTTTTGGGTGTTAAATTACCCCTCAAACACCTCCAAAAGCTTTCATGAGTGCCTAGAGCCTTGTATTCCTTCATATGATGCACCAAAAGATGCCCAATTGAGCAACAAGTGAGTTTACAATTTGGGAAGGTCTCCCAAAACTGTAAACACCTTTCCAAGGTGTTTAAGTGCCTTTAACACCTTCCTATGCTCATATAAGTGACTAGAACCTTGCCTACATAGCCTAGAACCACCAAAGCACAAAAGAAATGGACTAACATGAGTTTACGACTGTACACTCATGTGTTTACGGCCGTAAACTCCTCAAGGAGTGGTCCCAGGACCGTAAACTCCCTATTGTGTCCATTTTGAGCCCCAATCACTTCCTTAGCCCTTGATTCGACTATGGCATGATTCTATGAGTGAGATAAGACCTTTAAACATCCCATGACACCACTACCATGAGTTTACGGCCGTAAACTCATGGGGGAAGTGGTCTTGAAACCGTAAACACCCATAAGGGCCATCATTTGAAGAGTAAACTCCAATGTGAGTCCATACACACCTTATATGCAACCCTTGGTACTTCTAGCACTTGTAGCAAAGTGTTTTTATGTAGTAAGACATCCTTACTTGCTTAATTAGTTATTAAATGACTAATTAGATACTTAAATGTATCGTTACATGTTAAATAGGATTTGAGTGTGTGGTCAAGTCCTCACTTGACACTTAGCATCCTATACCGTCCATTCATCCGAAACGCCAATGTCAGGTGAGTTCATACCCCTGAATGAACCTTTTAATGATTCTAACAGCTTTGATAGGGGGGTAATACAAGTTGATCTATACAATTATTATATAAATCATGTGATTGATAACTGTATAGCAAAATGGATTTACGCATGTTATACTGTTTTATCCAGCTTAAGATTTTCCAACCTCGCTTTCAACTCTTGTTAATGGTTTTCCAAAGGTTTTCTTCACTTAATCTGTTTTATACAAATCATTTTCAAAGTTGTTATGAAAGGCTTTAAAGTATTCCAAAGATTTTCAAACTTGTTTTACCAACTGACATCAAGTCGTAAATTTTCTTATGTGTAAAGGTTTTCCAAGGTTTTCATCAGAGTTTTCTTCTATGTTTTTATTTCGTTAAAATGCATGCCTGTATTTGTATAATTATATAAATAATGTTTAAAAGACTTAGGAAGGCTAGTGCGCCCTATTTCCTTTTCCTTGTTGGGATGTGGTCTGGTGGGTATCGGTTATCCGTCTGAAGGTCGTTTAAACATTAGTTATATATCATGTATACATATATAGACATAAAGGTTTACATCGACCAGTTCATTTCCCTTGGGTAGCAAGGGCATCCTTCCATTCGTCATTCATAGATCAGAGACACTAGTAACTATTATAGGAATAGTTAGGAGATTCTAACCACTCTTTCTAGTTTAGAGAATTCCAAAGGAGTCAGTTCATTCGTGAGTCTATATCTTTATTCCAGTACTTACAATAGAATTCAAAATACGAGATGCATCTTCAAGATACGGATCTCCCCGTCGTCAAGTTTGTAACAAGAGTCTACTGAAGGGAGAGTGGGCATTGTGTGTATAGATCTATATGGGACTGACACTCCCGCACCCTGATTGCTAGCTACAGTCCTCGGCCTACCAAGCCAAGGGGTGACAAATGTCACAATTATTCCGACGCATGCAGGGCGTCAAGTACTCTAGTGTCAATCAATATGGTTACGAGTATCTCCATGTTTACCTTATAATTCATGCTATTAAGGTAACGTGAATTAACACGCTATTTTTGAAACAACCCACTTAGGATTACTATTTGTTTTAGACCTTGCTAGCTGTCTTGTTCATTTGATATTGTCTGGGGTCTATGTTTCTTTGTTTTAGACCTTGCTAGCTGTATCGTTTATTTGATACTATCTGGGGTCTGTGTTTCTTTCTTTTAGACCTTGCTAGCTGTATCGTTCATTTGATACTGTCTGGGGTCTCTGTATTCTTTGTTTTAGACCTTGCTAGTTGCATCGTACATTTGATACCGTCTGGGGTATGTGTTTCCTTTTGTTAGACTGAGCCTGGCGTATCATTCATTTGATACTCTCCTCGAGTCTATGATTTCTTTTTCCTTAGTCAGCAGTATTTCTGCTGAGGCATATGTTATTTTCCCCTAGTACTTTTACTAGTGATATTCTCCTACTTTCTTAAAGTCAAATACCGTATTTTGGTAAAGATAGTATTTAAGGGAAAATTACTCTTTAAAACATAACTCTGTCGAGTCTTGGTAGAAGACCGCTTTTATTTAGAAAATATAGGATTTTCTGGAAAGGACGCTAGTACACCGTAGATTCTAAACTACTACTTTTCATAAAGTTATTTTGAATAAAAATTCGTATTTATACAACTGACACTAAATACTTATAGACTCACCAACATTATAAAATGCTGATACTCGCTTTCAAAATAACTTGTATTCTCAGGTCAGCGATAGACAGGTACATCCCAGGAGTTTTTGTGAAGACAGTCTAGTACCGAGCTACATCTATGCTATGTTCTGTAATTACTTTGATATTACTATAACATGTGACTGATGTAAAATTATTACTATTAATGCAATGGTTGTTGTACTTTGATTACTATATTGCATATGTTGAGATACTTGACATGACGTCATCCACCCCAGAACGTTTCCGCTGTTCCGGTTTTGGGGTGTGACAACTTGCATGATTCCAAGTTTCCACGCAACTGAAACTTGGGTGATGAGAATCTTTCCTTATTTGGTAAATTTAGACACTACCACAAATGAAAAAATCAAATTCATATTTCCACTCTTGCTCTTAAGGGAATCTTTATAACCAACAATATTTCCACTAATGTCATTGTTAGGATATTTTAAAAACATTGCGGAAAAACTATCCTTATAGTGCAAAAGCGCATGAAAATTTTGTTTTTATCTATTCCTAAGCAATATATCATAACTCCTAAGAAGTAGCTCAAGAATCCGATCTTCAAACTATGCGATAGAAATCCATCTATGTGATCAGATTCAACACATTCTTTCTTTAAATTTCTTCACTTTCCTTTGATTCTTAAAACATCACCATAGGACCCAGTCACATCATGTATCAAGAATCTCAAAATGGAAACTTATCAGAGTTAGATAGTGGACTTTACCTGAAGTACAATCAAACTTATTGACTTTAACATCCTTAGGTAAATTTGTAGCTTCACAACCAATGCCCCTTCCTTTGGCAATTTAACATGTGGATGCTTTGGTAATCGAAATGGGACTATCATAGACTTACCCTTTCTCTTTACCATTTGGTCAACCGAGTTGACTATGGCCGATCCCATTCCATTGGGAAGAGAGAGCTTTACTAGATATCCAATGTCATTATTGTCAATGTCCAGAAGTTTTAGGGAGTTAATCCTAGCAAATAGAGAATATTATTAAGGGTCTTGTCATAGTCTATTTCATAGGAGTCCCAAAGGAACTCACTATGTGACTTTGAAAGTGATTGAACCTCCAACTTTCTCAAGACTTTGACACCCAACTCTCCCGGCTTGTCAGTATGTTACTACATCTCAAATATGTGATCACACATAGACCTTTGCTTGCCAATAGGGCTTGAGTGACCTTAAACTTTTCAAGAACTTGTGGGTTGGGGAGAATAATTGGAGGAGGTGAAAGAAGTATGATTTCCATGGGACATCATCTTCATTTAGGAAAGCTTGTTTCAAGAGATTTAGGAAGATCATAAATGTCTAAACCCGTGACAACCCGAAATTTTCATTCGGTCAAACCCTAAAAGTCAATCACTTCATATTATAAGTCAAGTTCACTTTTATTTGTTTTTAGGATATTAAGGTTCGTTTGATTATTTTAATAATTAATCTTTAAACGAACGGGTGAACGGATGGGCCGTCTCGTGGCTTGAAATTTCTAAACCATGAATACCACGTAGCTTAGAAGTTCACGGCCAAACTTTTATGTTTGGGCTGTAAACTACCCTAAAAAACGTAAACTCATGCCTTAAGCATGAGTTTACTCCCCAAAGTGTCTCATTCCTTTCTTTTAATCCCAAGAGTAAACTCCAAAAACTCTCTCAAGTATCATCCAAGTTTTTGCTCAATATCTTCAATCTAGTAAGTGTTTCTATCCCTTTCAAGTTAGTAAAACACTTAATCTAGTGATTGTACATCTTTTCATCCATCCATTTATGTGTTTTGACTATATTTCCAAAACACCAAGAACACACACTAGTGTTCTTAGACTTTAAGTTCATTTCAAGCTTCCACAAAGTAAGTACTTCTATCCTAGAGTCATTTAAAGCTTGCTATACATATTTATACCAAGGAAAAGTCCCAAGAACAGCAAGAACAAAGTGTTCACGGTTTTGGGAGGCTCCCAAAATCGTAAACACAAAGTTTTGTGCCAAAGGGTGCTTTAGGGTGTCTAGATGCTTCACTATGCCTTAGGGACTTGTCTAGATCCATCCTTGATGTGTTTATCATATAAAAGAACAAGAAAACAATCATTTTTATGTGTTTACTGTTTAGGGATCTCCCAAAATCGTAAACACCCCAAAAGGTGTTTAAATGTCCCATATTTACTCCTTATACCTAGAATTTAACCTAGGTTATTACCTTGATTTGTTTAGAACTTGAAAACACCAAAATACATAAGTCCATGAGAGTTTACGGTAGTAAACTCATGGAGAAAAGGTCCTTAGACCGTAAACTCCATTTAGGAGTGTGTTGATGCCACACATCACTTCCTAAGGCTAAATCATGAAGTAGGAATGCTTTGAATAGCTTAGAAGACATCAGAAGAACAAATGGTCAAAAGGTTAGGAGCTTATGGCCGTAAACTCAAGAGTTTACGACTGTAAACTCAAGGGGTGTTGGTCTTTATGGAGTAAACTCATTTTAGGAGTGTTCCTTGAACCCCAAACACACTAGTCTTTCCCTACAACACTTAGATGCAATCCTTGAGACTTATAACACTTGTATAAAGTGTTTAGCATGTTCTAGGGTGTATTGACTTGTTTATTAGTTGTTTAAAGACTAATTTGATACATATATGTGATATTATATGTTAACTAGGATCATAGAGTGTGACAACCCGGAATTTTCATTCGGTCAAACCCTAGAAGTTAATGTCATTATTGCTTATTTTAACAAATTTAGAGTTCGTTTGATTATTTTAATATTATTCTTTAAACGAACGGGTGTAAGAAAGTGCCGTCTCGGGTTTTGAAATTTAAAAACCGCAAACACCGCGCGTCTTAGAAGTTCCCGGCCAAACTTTTTCATTTGGGTTGAAAAATCATCCGAAAATCCGTAAACTCATGCTTATCCATGAGTTTACTCCCTAAGTCTAGTCAATATTAGTTTACTCCCCACTTATCCAAAAGAGTAAACTCCCAAAAGAGTAAACTCAAGAAAACCTCTCAAGTAGCAAACTAGAAACAATTCAAGATCTACCAAGTTGTAAGTGTTCTATCCATTTCAAGTTGATTAAACACTTAATCTAGTGTTTGTGCATCTATTCATCCATTCACTTTTGTATTTTGACTAGATTTCCAAAACACCAAGAACACCAAGAACACATACTAAGTGTTCTTGGCATTTTAGCTCAAATCAAGCCTTCTAATAGTAAGTGCTTTCATCCTTGAGTGATTTTAAGCTAGTATTACATTTGAATATCAAGGAAATTTGTCAAGAACACAAGGATATAGGTGTTCACGGTTCAAGGAGATGCTTCGACCGTAAACACCAAAAAGAGCACCAAAGTGTGCCTAAGTCCTTATCTAAGCCCTAGTTTGATGTTTAAGCCTTCCATGAATTGATTAAACCTTCCTTTGATGTATCTAAGCCTTGAAAAACACCAAAATCCATTAGGCCGTAAACTCCTCAAAGGAGGTCTTTTGTTGCCCTAGTCCCTTCCAAAGGCCAAACCACTTAGTAAAATTGCTTCAAAAGGCTTGCTAAACCACAAAACAACACTTGGACATTAAGACTAGAGTTTACGACCATAAACTCTAGAGTTTACTGCCGTAAAATCCCTAGGTCTTGACCATCAAAACCGTAAACTCCAAGGGAGTTTACCCTTGGACTCCAAACACACTAGTTTTGCCCTACCAACACTCGGATGCACTCCTTGTGATCTTTAACACTTGAAACAAAGTGTTTTCATGTGCTAGGGTGCCCCAACTTAATTTATTAGTTATAAATTGGCTAATTAGTTATATATGTGTTCATTATATGATGTGTGTACAAGTCTTCATTTGTCACCTAGCACCGTAACCAACACTTCAATCCAATCCACTCACGACAAGTGAGTTCATACCCCTTAATCAATGTTTAAATAATTTTAAATGCTTTAATGGGTGGGAATACAAGTAGAAAACAGCATGTTATCAAATCTTTCATATGTATTTATAACTATGTTTTCATCCAGCAGATTTTACATACTTCAAAATGTGATGTAAAAATGGTTTTCTATCTTAAAAATACTTTGTTATCAAATGTATTACTTGTGAAATGTTTATTAAAATGACATCAAGTCATTGTTAATTATTGTTCAAAACTCATAGATGTTTTACAAAACCATTTTTACCTTCTTGAACAAAACTATACCTTTACACTTATGTTCTTTTATATGTATTGATGTTATAGTTTTCATCCTTCATTTAGTTTCCCCCGCTCTTGTGTAGCAAGGGTGTATAAACCTGTTTGGACAATCAATTACCTTCTAGTTAACTATTATAGCGATAGTTAGGAGATACATAACATTATTCCTATTACAAGAAATGACATCCGAGTCAGTTCATTCATAAGTCTATACAATACATTACATGAGTACCTTACATGAATATATTACATGAGTACCTTACATGAATACATTAGATGAGTACCTTACATGAATACATTACATGAGTACCTTACATGAATACATTACATGAGTACCTTACATGAATACATTACATGAGTACCTTACATGAATACATTACATGAGTACCTTTACGTAGATACATTTTCCTGTATACATTTACATGGATACTTGTACCTCGATTCATTAGGATGATTTATTAGTACCTTCTGTGTAAATTGTCCTGCCTATCCCAGTTCAACGGGATATCTAGACGGGACTAACCATTCCGAATCCCAGCTGTTAGCACCAGTGGTTGATGAACATCTACGGATGCCTACGGTTATTACTTATACTAGGAGTACCTCTACGGGACTAACCATTCCTCGGGCCTACTGTTCGCTACAGAGGTCGATGAACATCTACGGATGCCTACGGTTAATACTTATACTAGGAGTACCTTTACGGGACTAACCCTTCCTCCGCCCTGCTGCTGCTACAAAGGAAATTTGAACAATCTTCAAATTTTCATTAGGTTATACCTTTCGCTTTCTGCAATGTCGTGTTAATCCTAATACAAAAGGATAACACTTACATGATTATATTGTTCCTATTTACTTTATTTTGTGATACATTCACATAAATGATGAGTTAGACTAAGTACTGTTTGTAATAGTCAAAAAGAAGGAAAAACTATCATTTTCATAGCAAAACATTCGGGTCTTGGTAGAATACTATTATATTCTTTTCCTATTTACTTTATTTTGTGATACATTCACATAAATGATGAGTTAGACTGAGTACTGTTTGTAATATTCAAAAAGAAGGAAAAACAATCATTTTCATAGCAAAACATTAGGGTCTTGGTAGAAGACTACATTTCATACTAGTAGGAAATATGAGATTTTCTAGGGTTTTCATACTTATATCAACTGTTCCATTTAAAGATTTACATGACATTGATGACAACATTCCAAAACAAGATAATGACACTTAAATACTTATGAGTTCACCAGCTTTAGGCTGATACTCGCTTTTAAAATAACTTGTATTCTCAGGTCATCAGTTAGACATGTACGATGGCTAGGTTTTGAGAAGACGGAGCACAAACAAGACTCATCTTATTTTGATTATTCATTTTATTGTTGCATTATGAAAGAACACACATGTATTAAAACTTTACTTTTAATGCAATGGATGATGTTGTTGCTTGTTTACTACTTTACACTGTTATGAAACTTCACATGACGTCCTCCACCCCGGAACGTTTCCACTATTCTTAGTTTTGGGGTGTGACATAGAGTGTGTTCAAGACTTCACTTGACACCTAGCATCCTGTTTCAGTTCGTTCATCCCAACCACTCGCTATAGGTAAGTTCATACCCCTTAATCAATGTTTTAAATGTTTTATGGGGGGGATACAAGTAGAATCATGCAAGTTATTATATCAATCACATGTGATTAATAAGCAACATTCAAATGAATTACTACTCATTAGCCGTTTTACCAAACGGATTTCTTCAAATGATTTTCATAAACGTTTTATATGTTTAAAACTCCTTATTAAACTGTTCATTATACTTTGTATGTTTCATTTCAAACTCTTTTACAATTGGGTTTCAAACAAATGTTTCTTTATACTTAAACTGTTTTATCAAACCCACACTTTCAACCCGTTTTATAGATTGATATCAAGTCGATCTTTTCTTAGATAGAAATCATGTTCAAAAGGTTTTACAAAACTTATTTTATGATTTTATATTGTCAATTCCATGCTTGTATATGTATAGTTATATAAGAAATGTCTAAAGGACTTAGGAAGGCTATCCACCCTATTTCCTTTTCGCGCTTGAGATGTGGTCTGGTGGGATATCGGGTATCCGTCTGAAGGCCGTTTAAATATTTGTTATATATCATGTGTACATATATAGTCATAAAGGTTCTTCCAGTTCATTCAATACCCTTGGGTAGCAAGGGTATACTTCCATGTTCATACGTACCAGTTACATTACTAGTAAGCTACCATATGGGTAGTTTAGAAAGATACTAGAACTATTACTAGAAGACGAGATCATACAATGAGTCATTTCAGTCACGAGTCAATACTTGCTAGATAGAGAGAGAACACACGTTATAGCTAGCACACGCAGAACATTACAGTACATTACTATACTATTACATAAATATGTTTACATGATTACATTTACATGAGTACATTTACATGATTACGTTTACATGAGTACATTTACATGATTACATTTACATGAGTACATTTACATCAACACGCTTACATGAGTACGCTTACATAGATGATATATGATGAGTTAATACTACAATATATATGTATATATTATGTTATATAATCCTCATTCTTATCGTTACCTTGTGATACAATCACATAATCGACGAGATAGATTGGATTTAATATCCTAGTACCAAAGGATACGTTGTAGGATTAACCATTCCAAGAATCTCTGTTAGCTGCAGAGGTAAAAGCACTTCCACGGATGTCAACGGTTGATACCATTACAGGTATACTTTAAGGGACTAACTATTCCTATACCCAACTGTTAGCAACAGAGGTAAATGTACATCTACAGATGTCTTCAGTTAACAGTGTTAGTTACCGTAGTGCCAAAGGGTAATACTTAGGTTATTTATATTATTACCTTTATCTTGTGACCCATTCACATAATCGATGAGGTGAATTATATTTGAGTATCCTAGTACCAAAGGATACAATTTCTTATAATAATAATAATAGTGGCACAGTCGGGTCTTGGTAGAAGGCTACATTTACAACAGTTGGGTCTTGGTAGAAGACTACATTCAGAACAGTTAATGTGACAACCCGATATTTCAACTCTATGTAATGACCTAAAAAGTCAAGTATTGTAACCACTTTTGAGGTAATGAAATTAACTTCGAAAATAAAATGTCTAAAAAGTCTCTTATTAATTACCTACTATGTTAGATGTCTTTAAACCGTGATCGTACGTAAAAAGAACGCCCAAATTTGACTTCGTATAAAGAAGTTATGATTTTTCCAACTTCGGCATAGCGACAGACAGCTAAAAACTTGAATCGGAGATCGAGCGAATTTTGGCCGGAATGACCTAAATGAGAATCGAAGGTCTCGACAATGGTATTACAACGGTAAAAAGTCTGGCAAAAACAGACGTCAGATAATGAAGTTATGAATTTCTAACGAAATTTTCTTACCGCGAAATTTTAAAAATAAATAATAAAAATAATTTCAAAATTTGCCGACGGAATCTAAATGAAAGTTGTAGAGCGTAGTCTCACCTACGCGTGGATATAAAGAACATCGAAAACGGAGTTCGTATGTAGAAGATATGAATTTTTGAAGCTTATTAAATAATTAAAATATAAATTTTATTATTTAATCTTGGTATTATCCGAAGGAGGAGTCACCAGGTCGATCCGAGTTACGCCCAGCGTACGCTCCTACGCCCAGCGTACTCGAGGCCTAGGCCTCGGATCGTCCACGTCGCCCCTATGCGAGGCTGTGCCCTGTCCCATCCGAAGTTCCGAAGCAGTCGAGGATGCGGTCACGCATGACGCACGCGTACGCCCAGCGTACCGAGGCGGTTCCCACCTCCTATAAAAGGGATGCGAGGGTTCCGAAGAAAAGGGCCATTTCCTCTCATCTTTCTTGCGTTTTTGCCTCGTTTTCCGTGCATGTACTATCCCGAAGCCCCGGTTTCCTTGCTCAAGTCCCGAAGGTCGTTTGTGCTCCCGAGATTCCCGAGAATCCCGAGAAAATCTGTGACAACCCGAAATTTCCATTCTGAACAAACCATATCAAGCCAATAGAAGTTAGAACAGTTACAGAAAATTTCCAGACTTTTGAGTCTTTCAGGTTTAGCACTTAAGGAGATATCAGGAGAGTGGATGCACTAGGGTTTTGTGCAACACCGTTATTCCAATACTCTAGGATATTAGAGTTCATTCCGGGAATAAAAATATATCTGCCAAAAATCTCAGGACTATATATAGAAATCTGAACCAAATAATTCATTAGTTACATTTCCAATTAGAGAAAAGCCAAATTCTCTCTCACGGATCTTCGGGTTTTTATCCCAAATCGTGAGTACCTTTCTCTAGTTGTATTATATGGCTTATAATGTGCTTAATAATATCAATTTCATAACAAAACAACTAGATTCGGGAGTTTACCACCCAAGAACACCTTGGGGAGTAAACTCCTAAAAAAATGCCTAGTCCTTCCCCTATGATTTGTTACTACATTAGGCTTGTATGCTAGTGTGTATATGAATAGAAAACATCAAAATCGGATCAAGACCCCAAGATTTGGGAGTTTACCGCCCAAGAACACTTGGGGAGTAAACTCCATTTAAAGGGAAAAAAGTGTCCCAATGCCCCTCAAATCCTTAGAACTCAACATAGGGACTACCATTGCATGTTTAGGATACCAAAACAATTAAGAATCAAGGGTGAAAGTGAGTTCACGGCCAAGGAGGTTCTTGGGCCGTGAACTCCATTTTTATGTGCCAAAATGCCTTAAAAACCCTCCTTAAGCTAAGAGACTAATTTGGGCATGTACCTAAATGAGTTTAGGACTAGCTAACACACTTAGAACACCAAGAGTAAGGTGTTCACGGCCCAAAAGGTTCTAGGGCCGTGAACTCCATAAAATGGTGCCAAATGGTGCCATAAACTCTTCTAAAGCCAAGTACAAAAGCCTAGTTTAGTTCCTAGTTAATTTAGATACTTGAAAACACCATAAACATCCTCCCAAGGGAGATTACGGTCGTAATCTCCAAGGGAATATGGTCCCAGGGCCGTAAACTCCTAAAAGGAGTTATATTATGCCCTAAACTCTTCCATAGACCAAGGCATTAAGTAGAAATGCTTATTAGGGCCTTATAGAGCATCAAACATCAAATGGACACCTAGGTATAAGTTCACGGCCGTAAACTCATGATTTTACGACCGTAAACTCATTTGGTAGTGTCATTAGGGTCATGAACTCCCTTATGGAGTTTTCCTTGAACCCTACACACAATAGCTTCCCCTACAAACACTTAGATGCAATCCTAGAGCCTAATAACACTTAATATTGGTGTTTAGCATGTCCAAGGGTGTCTTGACTTGTTTATTAGTTGTTTATAGACTAATTTTTTACATATATGTGAAATTATATGTTTACTAGGATCATAGAGTGTGTTCAAGACTTCACTTGACACCTAGCGATCCTAACTCTTCAGTTCATCCGTATCACCCACAACAGGTGAGTTCATACGCCTTAATAAATTTTTTAACAGTTTTTAAATGTTTTATGGGGGGGGGGGGATACAAGTAGAATTATGCTAATTATCATATCAATCATATGTGATTAACAAGTAGCATTCAAATGATTGGCTATTCATTAGCTTTTTTACTGAACAGTTTCCTTTAAATGATTTTTATAAACATTTTATATGTTTAAAACTCCTTATTACACTATACATTTTACTTTGTATGTTTTATTTCAAACTTATTTACAATTGTGATTCAAACAAATGTTTCCTTATACTAAATTGTTTTATCAAACCCATGCCTTCAAACCGTTTTATAGATTGACATCAAGTCGATCTTTTCTTAAGATAATAATTATGTTCAAAGGTTTTACAAAACTTATTTATGCTTTTATATTATAAATTGCATGCTTCTATATGTATAGTTATATAAGAAATGTTTAAAAGACTTAGGAAGGCTATCCACCCTATTTCTTTTTTGCGCTTGAGATGTGATCTGGTGGGATATCGGGTACTCGTCCGAAGGTCGTTTGAATATTAGTTATATAACATCTGTACATATATAGTGATACAGGCCCTTCCAGTTCATCCCATGCCCTTGGGTAGCAAGGGTATACATCCATGTCCATACGTACCAATTAGATTACAAGTAAACTACCATATGGGTAGTTTAGGAAGATACTAGAACTATTACTAGAACGCGATATCATACAATGAGTCAGTTCATTCATGAGTCAAAACATACTAGAAAGATAACATATACAACTATACTAGAAAGAGAACATATACAACGATACTAGAATGGGTACATTACTATACTTGCTAGGTAGAGAGCACGTACATTACAGCTAGAACAGTTCATTACATTACATATATATGAATACGTTAATAATTGTGATCCAATATATCGGAGCATGCCTTAAATGTCATGGCCCGAGTTGTAGCCAGAGTCTCTTGAAGGGAGAGCGTGAGTTTGCGTATGGATCTATACTGGATTGACTATCCTACACCTTGCTGCTAGCTACAACGGGACCTGTAGGTCTGCGGGTGCCAAACGTCATTTCTTTTTATGACAATTCTTATGTTGTTGTTACCAGTCAATAGTATGGTACAATTAATCACATGATGCCTTAATATAAATCCGGTTTAAGGTAGTTAGTACAGCAGTAGTTCTTATAGCGCTACATTTTAATACTACATTAATTTTCCCTGTACATATATTTAGTGATCTTTTCACTTAAACTATAAATGTAAAAACTATATTATGTTAATAATAGTTACACTTGGGAAAATTACACACTTTTACATGACACAAACATTTAGAATAGTTAAGTCTTGGTAGAAGACTACATTGAGAACAGTTAGGTCTTGGTAGAAGACACCCTTATATAATAGTAGGAATCATAGGCATTTCTAGAGTTTTTCAAACGTTACAGTTGTTTTACAAACATTTTTATACTTACAGTTCATAAACTTACAAATTCTTACATACAAATTAAGACACCAAAATACTTATGATCTCACCAGCTTCAAAGTTGATACTCGCTTTCAAAATTACTTGTATCCTCAGGTCATCATAGACAGGTACCGATGCAAGGAGAAAGGAAGATGGAGCTCGTTCAAGACTCATCTTTCATTTTGATTTATGCTTTAGTGTTTACCAAAATTTGACAGAACACTTGTATAATAATTATATTATTAATGAAATGGATGATGTTGTTGCTTGTTTACTACTTTTCATTGTTGTGATAGTGTACATGAAGTCCTCGGCCCCAGAACGTTTCCGCCGTTCTTGGTTTTGGGGTGTGACAGATTGGTATCAGAGCATTGTTTATAGTGAATTAAGTATATCAACCCATAAAAGATATACTAACTATAAATACATAAGGGATTAAAAATACTCTGACCAAGAGTTTATACTTTAAATATTAAAATACTTAATTAAGTATACGTGCTGCATTCATACTAAAATCAGTGTCACTAGGACAATACAAAAGAATTACGGTTGTTGGGCAACACAAGTGGGCTTAGAGACATATGGTCAAAACTGGGAAGATATAGACTGATCACCTATATTATCCGAGGGTTTATTAGCATGTACCTAAGTGTAGTTGTGTGGTTGCAACAAATCTAAAATCTTACCAACCCTACCACAATGAGAACAGTAGAACATAACATTAAACTTAAAATACTATAGGAGTATTTGGTGTTACTATAAGTACGTTATACTTGAGAACTAAAATGGGATCTTCATTTCTAAGTTGATAGTTGCTAAGTGGATACACTAAGGATATATGTAATTAGGATGTTATAGACTTAGAATCTGTGAAATTTTACTTTACCCCGATTCTGTGTGAATTTGGAGTTAAGGTCACATATTCGAAGGCCTATCCTGTTTCGATTACATATAACTGGTATGCACTTCACAAATAGCGATGTAACTGATGAAGATTTTCTAAATAATTATCTAGATAGTTCGTCTAACAATTATTTTCTTACCCCAATTCTCGCGTAGATAACATGGCTGGACTCCATCCCCATGGCAACCAGTACCTTCCGAATGACGTCATTGCTGGTTGGTTTGGAGAAGAACCAGAGAATGATCATCCGATCCCTTTGAATGATCACCATGATGAAGACCTTTCGTACGATGCTAATTCCGAACCAGAGGTTGAGAATCTACCCAAAGCAGCTCCCTTTCCAATTCCTAACCCTCGTCAGGCTTTTCATAGCCCGACACCTGAGTGGGTGGAATGTTTGGAAACATGGAGCGAAGGACAGGATCAGCCCATGCCATTTAATGGTGACCGAAGCTTTTATGACCTGAGCAATGGGGGCTCAGCAGACAGAATCTTGCCAATCTTGGTCCGCAGAGTGGCCCGAAATGAGATTCAAGGCAGGACAGCCCTACATCAGATTACCGAAGTTGTCGCCGATGCGAGAATGCATACCCTCCGCACCATTCGTCTAGAAGATGCCCGCGAGAGATCAGAGAGAAACCATGAAACCCTGCTGCAAACACTGGCTGAATCACGAGTCGAAGTCATAGAGCTCCGAGTACGCCAGAGGGTGTACGAAAGACACCTACTTGACGTGGAACGTCAACTGGCTGAATTGAGAGTTCACCAGAAGGATGACCGTCGCCAGTAATAGACGCTTTACTTTATTTTCCCTATTAAAAGAAATCGTTTTTCTATCCATTCCCGATGTGGCATTTTCTATGAAATTATCCTGTACCGTAAGTACTTTGGTTAGGTCTTTATGCTGTCAAGAACTATCTTCTCTGGATATGATGTAAGACCTTTATAAGGTCATTTTCCCAAACTTTTACGTCATGAATATCAAAGATATTGACAGTCGGCTAACTTCTTTTTCATTTCCTTTATTCAAGTATTCTCATCATACTTTCATTGGAGTCTATCTGAAACCTGCTTTAGTCAAGTCATTGGACTATAGGAAGTTAGATCCGGAGACATTTCCAAGTCTCTTTCAGTGGTTGGGTCTTGTATTTTCACCAACCCACGATACCCCGGCTTGAACGACAAACGTCTTGAGACCATTCTACGAACTTACTTCTACTCATTACTAGAACTGCATCATAGGGATGTAGGTCAAACCTTCGCGATCATACTTCCATTTCTGTGCTAGAACTGCATCATAGGGATGTAGGTCAAACTTTCGAGAACATACTCTTACTCATTGATTGAACAATCGCCATACACCTAGGGTCAACCAGAATCGCTCACCAATTTATTTTCTCTCCGTGAAACAGAATTATGTCGTCATCCAGAAACGATCAGCCGAGCACCGAAACCCCTATCCTCCATATCGACGCCGCTACATTACAAGCTGCAGTAGCAACTGCTGTGCAACATTCCTTACGGACATCAACTCATGCAACACAAGCAAGACTGAAAATGGGGCCAAGAGTTCCGATGGTAGTACCAAACAGAGAAACCAACAAATGGAAACAACCATGGACTTGCAAAGTAGTAAGACCGAAAGGAAGAAACAGAAGCATCAAGCCCAGAGGGAACGCAAGAAATCCCACAAACTTGCCATGCAACGACAGTAGGTGGAAACCCCTGCCATTCCCGTACCGAGCAGGCCATACGAGGGAAAACTCTCGAAGTGTGATAAGTGTAATTTCCATCATCATGAGGCTTTCCATGAGATGAAATGTTGCAATTGCCCAAAAATAGGGTGCCATGCTCGTGGTTGTGGAGTACCGGCACGACCCATCACTTAAGTCCCTTTCATCAGGACTAACCCTACACACGAGGAAGGCACTCGTGTCCACATAACACTGGGTAAACACCGCAATCCCGTCACCAAAGCTAGTACTAGCAAGTCATGCCACCAATGCGGGGAGATAGGGCACTTCAAGAAGGATTGCCCTATAGCAAAGAACTTTGGCGCAGATGGGAGGATTCTCAGGATCACAGCTGCGGGAGAACCTGCTCTGGAACCCACATTAATGTAATTAAGGCGTTTCGTTGTAACAGACTTATAAACTATCCAGAACTAGTGCAACTAGAGTCTTACCTTTTTGCGAGATCCTGTCAGTATAAGGATGCTCGTGCTGCGTATACTTGTCTTCTGTAGTATACCTAATTCACAACAATGGTCTTGTTGTAAGTCTAAAGTACTGTAACTCCGTTCATGGTTGCACGGTTGTGTTTTGTCTGTAAAAGTCTTATGTTCAAATCTAATGTCTTTAAGTTTCAGTATGATTCCGACATTATCATACGACTCAATTCAATTTGATCTTCACGAAAACAACTTCATACGTACATCTCTTTCTTCTAGATCGCTTTCCAGCGAAGCCGTCATATCAGAACACCAAAGTACTCATGCCAGGAGTACCTCTTAGTTATTTTCTTTCCGAAGAAATCCCCGAAGTACCACTCGTGCAGTACGTCAAGTTTAATCCAAGGATTCATGCGATTGATCTATCACTGAGGAATGTATACATAAGAGTGATATATAATCAAGGTTCTACAGGTTTAGAATTGATGGTTCCACTTTAACTTCTTTTTCCACGATGGGATGTGAGCTTAAAGAAGAATCAGTTATTCGACTACCTTTTCAATCTTAATTATATACGACTCGTATACACGAAATTGTGATTGTGAAACCATGTATGAATTCTAATATGAACTTCAGGACAGAGAACTACTCAAGACTACGAGTAATCACATCGTCATGTGAACAAACTTAGAATCCAGTATGACTCCCGTAAACGGATCGCCCTACAGCTTAAACACCTACGGAGACACAAGAACAGCCCGGACAACTTAGCGAACTACACAGAAAGAGAATTAGAAGACTAGGATTCTCACCCTGGAGAACCCCAGTCTTATTCTCCCAGAGATCGACGGATTGCATCATATGTGCCTCGGATATCGAGGACTCTGTCAAGATTCTTCATTAGAAATCGTTATCTATGGCTCGCATAGATGAAATGGTTGAGCAAACGCAAGGAAAGAATTACTTTCAGAAATGGATCTGAGATCTGAATATCACCAATTCGAGTGTTAGGGAAGGATGTCCGGAAGACTATCTTCCGAAGTCGATGCGGACACTTCGAGTCCATAGTGATACCCTTCGGATATGACCAATACGCCCATATCTTTCATGAGTTAAACGAGTAGGGTACGTCTTTCTTACTTGGACCAGTTCGTCATTTCTCCATGTAATGACTTACTTGTCTACCCTCGTAGTTAGAAGAAACCCATGGAAACATTACCTTCAAAGGTACTTTTCGCGAAGTTCTCTAGGAACGAGTTTTGAAATTGAAGAATCAAATTTCTATGACACACTGTTAGTGATGTGTGAAATTTCGAGTGCTCTTAGAATTTGTCAAAACCGTTGAGCATTTGTCGACACCGGAGACACCGATAGAAATTCACCAAATTCTAGGTCTTACCGACCTACTATCATAGTTCATTCAGAACCCCTCACAAATTTCAGAAACCTTTACGACTCTGACCCAGCAAGGGGTGGCCCTTGACTGGGATGTTAAACAAGAAAAAGAAACCTTGGAGATTCCAAGTGAGTGACCAAGTTCTTTAGGAAGTCTCACTCCGGGAACGGCTTAATACGCTTCGTAAAGCGTGCAAAGGTAAATCCAAGATAGACAGGACCTCCGAGATTCTTACCAGAATCGGTCCTGTATCTCGCAGACTAGATCTACTCCGCGAACTCAGTAGCGTACATTCTACTCTTAGCGTCTCGATCGTGAAACCGTACCTTTCTGTTAGGACTCTTGTTGGTCCACTCGTCGAGATCCTCGCCTTCGTATTATAACCATAGTGACCCTCGACCGAGAGGTCAAGCGGACGAAGCAACGCCGTCGCCAATTAGTGAAGGTTCGTTGGGATACCAACCGAGAACCCGATTTCACTTAGGAACGCTAGAACCAATCGATTAGGAAGTTTCCTCCTCATGACTCGATTATTCGTACCTACTTCCTTATCTAAATTCTAATTTCTGAATGAAGTTCCCTTCAACAGGGGGATGATGTGACAACCCGAAATTTCCATTCTGAACAAACCATATCAAGCCAATAGAAGTTAGAACAGTTACAGAAAATTTCCAGACTTTTGAGTATTTCAGGTTTAGCACTTAAGGAGATATCAGGAGAGTGGATGCACTAGGGGTTTGTGCAACACTGTTATTCCAAGAATCTAGGATATTAGAGTTCATTCCGGGAATAAAAATATTTCTGCCAAAAATCTCAGGACTATATATAGAAATCTAAACCAAATAATTCATTAGTTACATTTCCAATTAGAGAAAAGCCAAATTCTCTCTCATGGATCTTCGCGTTTTTATCCCAAATCGTGAGTACCTTTCTCTAGTTGTATTATATAGCTTATAACGTGCTTAATAATATCAATTTCATAACAAAACAACTAGATTCGGGAGTTTACCGCCCAAGAACACCTTGGGGAGTAAACTCCTAAAAAGATGCCTAGTCCTTCCCCCATGATTTGTAACTACCTTAGGCTTGTATGCTAGTGTGTATATGACTAGAAAACATCAAAATCGGATCAAGACCCCAAGATTTGGGAGTTTACCGCCCAAGAACACTTGGGGAATAAACTCCATTTTAAGGGCCAAAAGTCTCCCAATGCCCCTCAAAGCCTTAGAACTCAACATAGGGACTACCATTGCATGTTTAGCACACCAAAACAATTAAGAATCAAGGGTTAAAGTCAGTTCACGGCCAAGGAAGTTCTTGGGCCGTGAACTCCATTTTTATGTGCCAAAATGCCTTAAAAACCCTCCTTAAGCTAAGAGACTAATTTGGGCATGTACCTAAATGAGTTTAGGACTTGCTAACACACTTAGAACACCAAGACTAAGGTGTTCACGGCCCAAAAGGTTCTAGGGCCGTGAACTCCATAAACTGGTGCCAAATGGTGCCATAAACTCTTCTAAAGCTAAGTACAAAAGCCTAGTTTAGTTCCTAGTTAATTTAGATACTTGAAAACACCATAAACATCCTCCCAAGGAAGATTACAGCCGTAATCTCCACGGGAATATGGTCCCAGGGCCGTAAACTCCTAAAAGGAGTTATATTATGCCCTAAACTCTTCCATAGACTAAGCCATTAAGTAGAAATGCTTATTAGGGCCTTATAGAGCATCAAACATCAAATGGACACCTAGGTATAAGTTCACGGCCGTAAACTCATGATTTTACGACCGTAAACTCATTTGGTAGTGTCATTAGGGTCGTGAACTCCCTTATGGAGTTTTCCTTGAGCCCTACACATAATAGCTTCCCCTACAAACACTTAGATGCAATCCTAGAGCCTAATAACAGTTAATATTGGTGTTTAGCATGTCCAAGGGTGTCTTGACTTGTTTATTAGTTGTTAATAGACTAATTTGTTACATATATGTGAAATTATATGTTAACTAGGATCATAGAGTGTGTTCAAGACTTCACTTGACACCTAGTGGTCCTACCTCTTCAGTTCATCCGTATCACCCACAACAGGTGAGTTCATACCCCTTAATCAATGTTTTAACAGTTTTTAAATGTTTTATGGGAGGGATACAAGTAGAATTATGCTAATTATCATATCAATCATATGCGATTAACAAGTAGCATTCAAATGATTGGCTATTCATTAGCCGTTTTACTGAACAGTTTCCTTTAAATGATTTTTATAAACATTTTATATGTTTAAAACTCCTTATTACACTATACATTTTACTCTGTATGCTTTATGTCAAACTTATTTACAATTGTGATTCAAACAAATGTTTCCTTATACTAAATTGTTTTATCAAACCCATGCCTTCAAACCGTTTTATATATTGACATCAAGTCGATCTTTTCTTAAGATAATAATTATGTTCAAAGGTTTTACAAAAGTTATTTATGCTTTTATATTATAAATTGCATGCCTCTATATGTATAGTTATATAAGAAATGTTTAAAAGACTTAGGAAGGCTATCCACCCTATTTCTTTTTCGCGCTTGAGATGTGGTCTGGTGGGATATCGGGTACTTGTCCGAAGGTCATTTAAATATTAGTTATATAACATCTGTACATATATAGTGATAAAGGCCCTTCCAGTTCATCCCATGCCATTGGGTAACAAGGCTATACATCCATGTCCATACGTAACAGTTAGATTACTAGTAAACTACCATATGGGTAGTTTAGGAAGATACTAGAACTATTACTAGAACGCGATATCATACCATGAGTCAGTTCATTCATGAGTCAAAACATACTAGAAAGATAACATATACAACTGTACTTGAAAGAGAACATATACAACTATACTAGGAGATAACATATACAACTATACTAGGAGAGAACATATACAACTATACTAGAAAGAGAACATATACAACTATACTAGGAGATAACATATACAACTATAATAGAAAGAGAACATATACAACTATACTAGAAAGAGAACATATACAACGATACTAGAATGAGTACATTACTATACTTGATAGGTAGAGAGCACGTACATTACAGCTAGAACAGTTCATTACATTACATATATATGAATACGTTAATAATTGTTATCCACTATATCGGAGTATGCCTTAAATGTCATGGCCCGAGTTGTAGCTAGAGTCTCTTGAAGGGAGAGCGTGAGTTTGCATATGGATCTATACTGGATTGACTATCCTACACCTTGCTGCTAGCTACAGCGGGACCTGCAGGTCTGCTGGTGCCAAATGTCATTTCTTTTTACGACCATTCTTATGTCGTTGTTACCAGTCAATAGTATGGTACAATTAATCACATGATGCCTTAATATAAATCCGGTTTAAGGTAGTTAGTACAGTAGTAGTTCTTATAGCGCTAAATTTTAATACTACATTAATTTTCCCTGTACATATATTTAGTGATCTTTTGACTTAAACTATAAATGTAAAAACTATATTTTGTTAATAATAGTTACACTTGGGAAAATTACACACTTTTACATGACACAAACATTTAGAACAGTTAAGTCTTGGTAGAAGACTACATTGAGAACAGTTAGGTCTTGGTAGAAGACACCCTTATATAATAGTAGGAATCATAGGCATTTCTAGAGTTTTTCAAACGTTTACAGTTGTTTTACAAACATTTTTATACTTACAGTTCATAAACTTACAAATTCTTACATACAAATTAAGACACTAAAATACTTATGATCTCACCAGCTTCAAAGCTGATACTTGCTTTCAAAATTACTTGTATCCTCAGGTCATCATAGATAGGTACCGATGCAAGGAGAAAGGAAGATGGAGCTCGTTCAAGACTCATCTTTCATTTTAATTTATGTTTTAGTGTTTATCAAAATTTGACAGAACACTTGTATAATAATTATATTATTAATGAAATGGATGATGTTGTTGCGTGTTTACTACTTTTCATTGTTGTGATACTATACATGACGTCCTCCGCCCAGAACGTTACTGCCGTTCTTGGTTTTGGGGTGTGACAAAATCCGCTTTCTCGAGTCGAAATTCTGCTCGGTTTTCATCTCGCCTTCTCCGATCTTCCAAGTGAGTTCATACCCTTATAATCCACACTTTTAATTGTTTTATAAATGTTTTTATATGCTTTTAAGGGGGAAAATACAAGTAAAACACACGATTATTATCGTGTGTTATATAAAGTTTCATTATACATTTTTTATCAACAGAATCATATGTGATTAATAACTACTATAGGAAACTTTCGTATGCAAAATATATCACGATAACATCATATCTTTGGAAATGAAAAGCGTTGTTATATATGTATAAATCAAACACTATGTTCTTACTGTATGTATATGTGTCCATCTTAGGCACTACAAAAATTAAACTTTTCATAACAAGTGAGCATTTCACTAGGGTTTACTATACCAACGAGACACACTTTTAGAAAACTATAATAGGTATAGTTTTACAAGAACATCACAAACTTTTACATACTAGAAACACTATTTCAAGAAATTTACTTTCACATACAAGAACAAACGCACATTTTCACACGTAAATCTGTTTTTATACTAAGTTTTGTGAGACATTAACTTCACGTACGTTCGAGAACACATTTCAAGTCATGTATTATATACCAGAATCCATTGGAGGGGGAGCATGGTGTTTGCGTATAGATCTATACGGGCTTGACAACCCCGCGCCCTGACTCTTAGCTACAGTACACCATTTGGAGTGACAAACGTCAGAACATTCCAACGCCTGAAGGACGTTGTGTATAGACATTTCTAGTCAATAGCATTGTTATAAAACTCACATGGAGTATTAAAAACACATTGATTTACGGGGTTTTGCAGACGTATTGACAATTTTATACGTACATACATTTTCTAGAAACAAACATTGGTCTTGATAGAAGGCTATATTTATGCTAGTAGAAAATATGGGATTTTCTAGGAACAAACAAACAAAAACAAAACATTTCATTTCATACAAACATTGTCATTTAATACTTATGAAACTCACCAGCTTAAATGCTGATCTACTCTTTCAAAACTACTTGTATGTCCCAGGGATTCAGTAATTACAGGTAACAAACAGCTTTTGAAGAAGGGACGCTGCGGCGCCAGTTTAAATTCATATTTTGGCATCATATTGTAATTGGGTTTTAACATGTACCTTTTAACAATGTAAACTTTCAATTATATATGATGGTTGTATTTCTTTCTTTACTATGTATTCATTTGTCACGTTACCACATGAAGTCATCCGCCCCCGAACGTTTCTGTCGTTCCGGTTTGGGGGTGTGACAGATTTCGTATCAGAGAAATGTTTATAGTGAACTAAGTATATCGAACCACATAAGATATACAAACTATAAATGCTTAAGGGACTAATACTCTCTGACAAAACATTTTTTGTTTTACGCCCAAGCCGCATTTCGTTTATCTTAAATTGTTAGTTCATTTAAGTACAAATACATGCATACAACAACTTATTTTCATGATTATAGCTATACAACAAGTATTTAGACAAGTTGGACACTATGATTAATACTCGATATATGTAATCAGATTTGGGACAAATATAGCATGATCAACTATATTTGCCCGAGATCGGACCAATGTATATCGAGAAATGCTCGTAGTGAGCAACAAGTCAAAACTTACCAAAACATCAAAAGAATCGAACACGCGAATTTAAATACTATAGGAGTATTTGCTACATAAAATAGTTTAACCTATATGTTTAATTTGAAACATTCCAAATTTTATTCAATTCGTATAACCCTATTCTCGTATAGTCAAATGGCTGGATTTCATCACCCCGACAACCCCTACTATCCCAACCAAGGCAACGGGGGATGGATCGAAGAGGATCCCGAGGAGGACGAAGAACCCATAGAATTGAATGAAGAGGATGACTCCGGTACCGACTCAGAGCCGGAAGTGATCAACCCTCCACCCGCACAACCTCCCGTTTGGGGAAGTCACCTCCACCATTGGAGCCAACAACAAAGTCTACGCCCTCCCTACGGCATGTGCCGAGACTTATACGATGTCCGCGGCAGAGGTTCAGCCGATCGGGCACTCCCAGTCATGGTGGGCAAACTAGCCAACCAGTCCTACCAATCCGGAATTCAAGTTATCCGGATTCAGGAAGTCAACGTGGAAGTACAAGTTCACACTTCCAACATCCGTAGGCTAGACAAAGCTTAGGACAATGCCCAACTCCAAACCGAGGCATTCCAAGCGCAAATCATTGCAGCCCTCGCCGAATTGAGGGAACAACAAGCCGCCTTCGATAGGCGTCTTATGTAATCAAAGCAATCAGATGCGGAGTCAAGCTCCAAGCGCAACTTACATCGCAAGTAGTGCTTGCCAAAATCCCAAATTTTGTTATAAGTTAGGACCTCGGCTAAAGTTTTTATTTTTCTTAAAATTTGTAACTAGAGACCCTTATAGGGGTCAAATTTTCGTGATCGTTGTATCAACTATTATATTAATATAAGTGGCACACTATTATTACTACGTTGAGTATTACGTTCAATCCTTAAATTTTTATGGAGAAACCATATGCTTGTTTCACATATTCGGTCTTACGAATAACTTTCATTCTTCTATCTTTGAGACTTATACTATCATCTGTTGTTGAACTATAACGATTTAGTTCATGAGACACATTCATTTTCTATGTTATGGAATTCTTATCTTTATCTTTTCAACCTATAGTTGAAGGATGCCTCCGTGTAGAAACCCGAGACGAAACAACGGTGAGGAAGCACCTATACCACCACCACCTCCACCTCCTCAATTTGATGTTGTCATGTTCCAAGCAACAGTCACAGCACCTGTGGCGGCTACCATGTCACAAATCAATACCCCTGTCATTACCGATTCGGGAATTGGCACACTTCCTTTCAATCATGGCGAGAGTCATGGGCAACCACGAGAGTGCACCTTTAAAGACTTTACAAATGCCAAACCCCGGATGTTTAATGGAACTGGTGGTGTGATGGTTCTGAAGCAGTGGATCGAAAGGACAGAAGCAGTCTTTGAAGTCTGCTCCTGTCCCGAGCACAACAAAGTCAAGTTTGCCACTTTCACGCTTACTGAAAGTGCTTTAACTTGGTGGAATAGCCACGTTAAGGCACTTACTCTGATAGTGGCGAATGCAATAGGCTGGGAGAGCTTAAAAATCATGTTGATGAGAGAATACTGTCCACGAGGAGAAATTTAAAAACTCGAGCACGAACACTGGACTCTTGGAATGATTGGTACCGATATAGCAACTTATACCAACAGGTTCTACGATCTGGCAATCCTTCGCCCAGATATGATTGCTCCTGAGAGCAAGAAAATAGAGATATACATTTGGGGACTGTCGCCCCAAATTCGGTCAAGTGTGTTAGCTTCAAAACCTGACACTTTTGAAAGTGCCAAGGAGCTGGCACAATCTCTTATTGATCACGGAAGTCATCAGAACTCGACAATTTCTACACCAGAACCACAAAAGGGAAACAATAACAACAATAACAGGAAGAGAGGATGGAATAAACGGAAGGGTGGGTCTTCCCAAGAATCCTCAAAGAAACAAAAACTAGTTACAGTGAACCCTGCTACTGTACCTACTACCGTTCCTACAAATCCATACCCAACAAAGCCTTATGTTGGTAACTTTCCAAAGTGCAGCAAATGCACTTACCACCACAATGGACCTTGTTGGGAAATGCAGTGCTCCAACTGCAACAGAAAGGGACACATTGTCCGTTTCTGTAGAGCCCCCGTAAAGCCGATCACTCAAGTTCCCAACGCTGGAGTACGCCAAACTTGCTACGGTTCTGGCGAGGTGGGCCACTACAAGAGAAATTGCCCGAAGGCAGCAAATACCGGCGGGGTGGACGAGTTTCGGCTATAGGCCACGAAGAAGCCGTAGCTGATCCTATAGTAGTTGCTGGTACATTTCTTTTCGATAATTCATATGCATGCATATTGTTCGATAGTGGAGCAGAGAGAAGCTTCGTGAGTCAAAACTTTATTCACTTACTTTAACATAAACCTAGCAAGTTAGAAAAATCATTCACTATAGAAATGGCAAACGGAAAAACGGAAAACACTAACTGCATATACATGGGTTGTACGTTAACTTTAGATGGTCATTCTTTCCCAATCAACCTCATGCCGGTCCAAATTAAAAGTTTCGACGTCATAGTCGGTATGGATTGGTTAAGTCTTCTTCGCGCCGACATCATGTGCTTTGAGAAAGCAGTTCGTCTTAATCTCCCTAACGATGAAACATTAGTAATTTACGGCGACAAATCAAGTACAAACCTTCGCATCACTTCATAAATCCAAGCTCGGAAGTGTTTGCAGAAGGATTGTCATGCATTTCTTGCACACATCGTTGATACGAGCCAAGAATTAAAGGACATCAAGAGCATTCCAGAAGTACGCGACTTTCCCGATATCTTTCCAGAAGAACTACCGGGATTACCACCACAACGCCAAGTCGAGTTCAGAATCGACTTAGTTCGAGGGGCTACCCTAGTAGCAAAATCGCCTTATCGTCTGGCACCAGCAGAGATGCAAGAACTTTCCAGTCAGCTTAACAAACTCCATCAAAAGGGATTCATTAGACCAAGTTTCTCACCTTGGGGAGCACCGGTCTTGTTTGTAAAGAAGAAAGACGGATCGTTCCGTATGTGCATTTATCAGACCCCCGAATCAGACGGCGGAAATGTACGAGGGCTATTGTGACTTAATTGAATACCATCACAATGATTATACATGAATCATAACATCATTCATCACCATGCATTGAAATATTACAACCGATAGTGTTTACATTCAGTACACTGTTTTAAAACATTACATTTCCAAAACATAAACCGTTCGATATTAATTAAACAAAACATCATGATATCACTGGATACATTTTCTTCGATTTACCTGTTACCTGAGAATACAAGTGTTTTGGAAAAACGTCAACATATGAAATGTTGGTGAGTTCATAAGTAATGTTTGAAAAGTACTGATTTGTATTGTTTTGAAAACCACCAGAAAATCCGATATTTTCTGAAAAGAGTATTGTATATAAGAAAAAGTGTGAAGATCTGTAAGTATGCTTGTTGATTTCTGTAAGTGTGAATAATTGTTAGACTTAGTATGCATCACATAGGTGAAAGTGTTGAATTCCCTAGGAAAACCCGATGTTTTCGTAATACATCAAATTACGTGTCTTATTTATTGTTATGCCGATGCGACGATTGTATTCGATAATTCCAGGTGATACTGGATTAATTATGGGTTGTGAGTCGTTATAATCACGCATTAATGAAAATGACTAGTTTATAACTACCAATTACAAACGATCCTTTTGGCGTCGTCCGTAAGACTCACTTAATCCAACCACCCTGACTTCTCATAGCCCCACAACTGAGGAGAAAAGAGGGTACGAAGCCCTCGATATTTCCATAAGTCGTTCAAGGCTATCGTGAATGCGAAAGGCACTTGGGCCGACTCGCATTTGACTTCTCGACTTTGCTAGCAGTACCAAAGGAACCTTGGGGCCCAACAGCACAATAAAGCTATTGAAAGTCCTTTTACACGGAATTAGGTCATATAAGGCCCAATATCATGTAAGCGCGTTCCCTTCAGGCCTAAAGATCATGTCATTGGGCTAGCTATACCCAACAAGCATGATTTGAAACTTTTGAGCCCAAAGAATGTGTATTGACTTCTCGTATATTACCGCATGTGTATTGAAGTACCGTTGTTTATTGATTTTTGATTCGAGACCGAATCAATTCGTTTGGTAACGATTTTGGTCTTGAAGGTGTATTTATTATTATGTTTCACCGGTAGACGTAGTACTCGTATTTTTATTTTAAGGTATCTATTGTTTTAAGAATGTGAGTTTATCTTCTTAAGCCCTTTCTCGGATAAAATTTACACTTTTAACCCTTTGTCTATAAAAGAATTTCCGGTTTAGTCCGTAAACTATTTTTCTTGACACTTTAGAATCAAAACTCATTGGAAAGACATTTTTAGCACAAATTTACTTGATAAACAACTTAAGTCCTTCAAAAATGAAATTTTCTCGATTGAAACCTCCATTTTCGCAACTTTTACAATTTTGACGCAAAATGGAAAATTTTTGCATCTTTGGTCCCTTTTTAATTTGAAAAGCATTTTTGACCCTTGAAATAGATTTGGTACACTAGTAATCCTCTGTTTTACAGAAATGTGCAGTTTCAGCCCCTCCAAATCAAAAATCTCGCAATTTGGGGCTTTATTGGGCCGAAAAGTCCATTTTGGCCCATTATGTTTAAAATTCACATTTTTAACCCTTCAAAAGTGTTAGTATTCATAAAATACATATTAGAAACTGTTTAGACTCATCTCAACCTTCAGAATCTTTATTTTGTCGTTTTGGGCCCCTTAATTTTGTATTTTTAGCATTTTGAGCCCAAAAATGGGTTTTTAAGTCCAAAAATGTTCATATTAACCAACTAGGTTATTTTTCTAGACTTGATTAGTGTGAAATGGTATAAGTTATACTTACTTCATTCATCATATTGTAGATCTCGGTTTTTAGGTTCTTGTGGCTAGTATAAACATCACAATCACACAAGATCATACATATAAGCATAAAAATCACACAAGGCATACATATACTCATAGATCTACACATTTGCTTGTATTCTCCCCCACAAAACTTATAAAGATCGAAAAAGAGGGGGTATGAAGCTCACCTTTGGGTGTGGTTTCGGTTTTTGGAAGAAAATGAGAAGAAATTCGGCCTTAGCAACCTTCTTGGAAGATTTTGAACTTGGATGCTTCTTAGGTGCTAGATCACGAGTTTGAATGAATTAAGAGGTGATTTTTGGATGAAATGAAGTAGCTAGCTTAAGGATCTAAGGGATTTCTTACCTTAGATGATGATTTTTGTGTGAAAATCCCCTTGATTCCTTCTTAGATCTCGGAATATGGATGAGTTATGAGAGTGTTTCCTTGAGAGAAAAGTGAGTGAAATGTGTGTGTATGTGTGCTTGGACTCGGCCGAGAGCAAGAGAGAGAGGGAGAAAAAGAGTAGCTAGAATTGGAAGTATGTGAGTGCATGGATGTTTGGGTCTTCATGCATGGATGTCCCTTGAACAATTGTGAGGTGTCACTCACAAACTCAACTCTCCTCTTATTTTGGGCTTGGGCCAAGAATGGGGAGGGTGAGAGGAGGTTCTTGGGCTTTTTGCCCTTAAGCCCATGTTATAGATAGGTTGGATGATTTTTGGCCCTAAAAAATATAAATGAGATTTTTATGACTTATTAGGCTAGAATAGGTTAATTATGGTCCAAAATGGTTCATATAATTAATCTATTTCATTCTAGGCCCAATATGGCCCAAAATATTGAATTAAATGGAAGTGGGTCCAAATTAGAGCCCATTTAAGAGTTCTAAGCCCAAGATAGCAAAATTGGAAGCTTATTGGTCCATTGGGCCCAATAAGGAAGTCCTAGTCCAAAAATAGACTTAAACAAGAACTTCTAGGGTTTCCAATTGCTTAACGACTATTTGAATTGCTTGCATGAAGTGTTTGATTGAAATTTTGTTGTCATAGAGTAAGTATCATGTATGCTTTCATGTCTTTTATTCATAATTTTACTTAAGTGTTGTAGTTACAGGGCTCCAAAAATTTCTAGTTGTGATAGCATTGACTATAGAGAACTGAACAAACTTAGTGTCAAAAATTGTTATCCTCTGCCCCACATTGACGACCTATTTTATCAACTTCAAGGAGCAAACTACTTCTCGAAGATAGATCTGTGATCCGGATATCACAAATTACAAGTACTAGAGGAGGATATTCCCAAGACAGCTTTTCGAACCCGTTATGGACACTACGAATTTGTAGTGATGCCGTTCGGATTAACCAACACACCAGTGGTATTCATGGACCTAATGAATAGGGTGTGCCGTCCTTACTTGGATCAGTTCGTCATCATCTTCATCGATGATATACTTATCTACTCCCTAAGTAAGGAAGAGCATAGTTAGCACCTACGAAGAGTCTTAGAAACATTACGATCGGAGAAGCTCTATGCGAAGTTCTCTAAATGCGAATTTTGGATTCGAAGAGTCGAATTTTTGGGCCACGTTGTTAGCGAGAAGGGGATACACGTGGACCCCTCCAAAATTAAGGCCATTAAAACTGGTCGGCACCAAAGACACCTACAAAGATTCGTCAATTTCTAGGTCTCGCTGGCTATTATCGCAGGTTCATAAAGAACTTCTCTAGCATTGCGAAACCTCTTACTACATTGACCCAGAAAGGCGTGGCCTTTGACTGGGAAGCAAAACAAGAGAAGGTGTTCCAAACACTGAAACAGGCTTTGTGCACCGCACTGATACTATCCCTCCCTGAAGGGATAGAAGATTTCGTAGTGTATTGCGATGCATCAAACCAAGGACTTGGTTGTGTTCTTATGCAAAGAGGGAAGGTTATTGCTTATACCTCCTGTCAGCTTAAGATACACGAAGTAAACTATACAACACACGATCTTGAGTTAGGAGCAGTGGTATTTGCTCTGAAGATCTGGAGACACTACCTGTATGGAACAAAGAGTACTATCTTCACCGACCACAAGAGCCTTCTACACATTTTTGATCAGAAGGAGCTCAACATGTGACAGCGACGATGGGTTGAGCTACTCAATGACTACAAATGTAAAATTCGTTATCATCCTGGCAAGGCCAATGTGGTAGCTGATGCCCTCAGTCAAAAAGAATACACTGGTCGGAGAGTCAAATCTCTGACTATGACTATCCATTCCCACTTATCCACACAAATTAAGGAGGCCCAGCTGGAAGCTTTGCAACCTAAAAATGTGGCAGGTGAATCCCTGAGAGGAATGGAAAAGAATCTAGAAATCAAGGGTGGCGGAGCATATTATCTCATGGACCGTATATGGACACCGAAACATGGTGGTTTCAGAGACGTAGTCATGGCCGAAGCACACAACACGAGATATTCTGTTCACCCAGGTTCAGATAAAATGTATCTGGATCTTAAGGAACCGTACTGGTGGCCTAACATGAAAGCAGAAATTGCTACCTTTGTAAGTAAATGCCTTACTTGCGCTAAGGTTAAGGTCGAGTATCAGAAACCGTCAAGATTACTACAACAACCGGAGATACCGGAATGGAAATGGGAACGGATTACTATGGACTTCATAACCAAGTTGCCTAAGACGACGGGTGGACTCGATACGATATGGGTCATCGTCGACAGGTTCACCAAATCCACACATTTCCTACCAATCATGGAGACTAAAAAGATGGAAAGGCTTACAAGAACTTACATAAGGGAAATAATGTGACTGCATGGTGTTCCGATATCCATTATCTCCGATAGAGATAGTAGATTCACTTCAAGGTTTTGGGAGTCACTACAAAGTTCCCTGGGGACTAGGCTAGACATGAGTACAGCCTACCATCCACAAACAGGCGGGCAGAGTGAGAGAACGATATAAACCTTAGAAGATATGTTGAGAGCCTGTGTGATTGACTTTGGAAAGGCATGGGATATCCATTTACCCCTTGTCGAATTTTCATACAACAATAGTTATCATACGAGCATAAAGGCTGCTCCATTTGAAGCCCTCTATGGCCGTAAGTGCAGGTCCCCTCTGTGTTGGGCTGAAGTTGGAGAAACACAGTTAGCTAAAGGACGATTTCCTGAAAGCACTCTCACCGGTCTGGAAATCATACGGGAAACGACAGAGAAGATCATTCAGATTTGTGAATGGTAGAAAGCCTCTAGAGATCGACAGAAAAGCTACGCTGACCAAAGGAGGAAACCTTTGGAATTCCAGTTTGGAGACTGTGTTCTATTGAAGGTCTCACCATGGAAAGGCTTAATACGCTTTGGAAAGCCTGGAAAGCTAAATCCAAGATACGTAGGGCCTTTCAAGATTCTCGCCAGAATCGGCCCTATAGCTTAAAAGCTTAATCTACCACGTGAACTTAGTAACATACATCCAACCTTCCATGTCTCGAACTTGGAAAAGTGTCTGTCCGAAAAGACTCTTATTATTCCACTCGACGAGATCGAGATCAACGAGAGCTCAACTTTGTGGAAGAACCGGTAGAAATCATGGACCGAGAGGTCAAACAAACGAAACAAAGTCGCATACCCATCGTGAAGGTTCGCTGGAACGCCAAGCGAGGTCCTGAATTCACATGGGAACGCGAAGATCAGATGAAACAAAAGTACCCTCATCTTTTTCTCTGATTCATAAGTATCTTTCTTACTTTAAATTTCGGGACGAAATTCCCTCTAACGGGAGGATGATGTGACAACCCGATATTTCAACTCTATGTAATGACCTAAAAAGTCAAGTATTGTAACCACTTTTGATATAATGAAATTAACTTCAAAAATAAAATGTCCAAAAAGTCTCTAATTAATTACCTACTATGTTAGATGTCATTAAACCATGATCGTACGTAAAAAGAACGCCCAAATCTGACTTCGTATAAAGAAGTTATGATTTTTCCAAGTTCGGCATAGCGACAGACAGCTAAAAACTCGAATCGGAGATCGAGCGACTTTTGGCCGGAATGACCTAAATGAGAATTGAAGGTCTCAACATTGGTATTACAACGGTAAAAAGTCTGACAAAAACAAACGTCAGATAATGAAGTTCTGAATTTCTAACGAAATTTTCTTACCGCGACCTTTTAAAAATATATAATAAAAATAATTTCAAAATTTGCCGACGGAATCTAAACGAAAGTTGTAGAGCATAGTCTCACCTACGCGTGGATATAAAGAACATCGAAAACGGAGTTCGTATAAAGTAGATATGAATTTTTGAAGCTTATTAAATAATTAAAATTTAAATTTTATTGTTTAATCTTGGTATTATCCGAAGGAGGAGTCACCAGGTTGATCCGAGTTACGCCCAGCGTACTCGAGGCCTAGGCCTTGGATCGTCCACGTTGCCCCTATGCGAGGCTATGCCCCTTCCCATCCGAAGTTCCGAAGGAGTCGAGGATGCGGTCACGCATGACGCACGCGTATGCCCAGCGTACACGCGTACGCCCGGCGTACCGAGGCGGTTCCCACCTCCTATAAAAGGGATGCGAGGGTTCCGAAGAAAAGGGCCATTTCCTCTCATCTTTCTTACGTTTTTTCCTCGTTTTCTGTGCACATACTATCCCGAAGCCCCAGTTTCCTTGCTCAAGTCCTGAAGGTCGTTTGTGCTCCCGAGAATCTCGAGAAAATCCGCTTTCTCGAGTCGAAATTCTGCTCGGTTTTCATCTCACCTTTTCCGATCTTTCAAGTGAGTTGATACCCATATAATCCACACTTTTAATTGTTTTATAAATGCTTTTATATGCTTTTAAGGGGGGAAATACAAGTAAAACACACGATTATTATCGTGTGTTATATAAAGTTTCATTATACACTTTTTATCAACAAAATCATATGTGATTAATAACTATTATAGGAAACTTTCGTAAGCAAAATATATCACGATAACATCATATCTTTGGAAATGAAAAGCGTTGTTATATATGTATAAATCAAACACTCTGTTCTTACTGTATGTATATGTGTCCATCTTAGGCACTACAAAAATTAAACTTTTCATAACAAGTGAGCATTTCACTAGGGTTTACTATACCAACGAGACATACTTTTAGAAAACTATAATAGGTATAGTTTTACAAGAACATCACGAACTTTTACATACTAGAAACACTATTTCAAGAAATTTACTTTCACATACAAGAACAAACGCACATTTTCACACGTAAATCTGTTTTTATACTAAGTTTTGTGAGACATTAACTTCACGTACGTTCGAGAACACATTTCAAGTCCTGTATTATATACCAGAATCCCTTGGAGGGGGAGCATGGTGTTTGTATATAGATCTATACGGGCTTGACAACCCCGCGCCCTAACTCTTAGCTACAATACACCATTTGGAGTGACAAACGTCAGAACATTCCAACGCCTGAAGGACGTTGTGTATAGACATTTCTAGTCAATAGCATTGTTATAAAACTCACATGGAGTATTAGAAACACATTGATTTACGGGGTTTTGCAGACGTATTGACAATTTTATACGTACATACATTTTCTAGAAACAAACATTGGTCTTGATAGAAGGCTACATTTATGCTAGTAGAAAATATGGGATTTTCTAGGAACAAACAAACAAAAACAAAACATTTCATTTCATACAAACATTGTCATTTAATACTTATGAAACTCACCAGCTTAAATGCTGATCTACTCTTTCAAAACTACTTGTATGTCCTACGGATTCAGTAATTACAGGTAACAAACAACTTTAGAAGAAGGGACGTTGCGGTGCCAGTTTAAATTTATATTTTGGCATCATATTGTAATTGGTTTTGAACATGTACCTTTTTAGAATGTAAACTTTCAATTATATATATGATGGTTGTATTGCTTTCTTTACTATGTATTCATTTGTTACGTTACCACATGAAGTCATCCACCCCGAACGTCTCCGCCGTTTCGGTTTGGGGGTGTGACAGTTAAGTCTTGGTAGAAGAATACATTTAGAACAGTTAAGTCTTGGTAGAAGACTACATTTAGAACAGTTAGGTCTTGGTAGAAGACTCCCTTTTATAATAGTAGGAATCATAGGGATTTCTAGGGTTTTTTAAACGTTTACAGTTGTTTTACAAACCTTTTCATACTTACACGAACTTTCTTTCAAAACATTCTCAAGTCTTTCATTACATGTCATACAAATACTTACATACAAATTAAGACACATTAATACTTATGATCTTACCATCTTTAAAGCTGATACTCTCTTTCAAAATAACTTGTATCCTCAGGTCATCGATAGACAGGTACCGATGCATGGTTTAGAGAAGATGGAGCTCCTTCAAGACTCATCTTTCATTTTGATTATACTTTAGTGTCTATTATAATTTGACAGAACACACTTGTATTAAAATTATATTATTAATGCAATGGATGATGTTGTTGCTTGTTTACTACTTTTCATTGTTGTGATACTATACATGACGTCCTCCGCCCCAGAACGTTTCCGCCGTTCATGGTTTTGGGGTGTGACAGATTGGTATAAGAGCATTGTTTATAGTGAATTAAGTATATTAGCCCATAAAAGATATACTAACTATAAAAAAATAGGGATTAAAAATACTCTGACCAAGAGTTTATACTTTAAATAGTAAAATATTTAATTTAATATACGTGCCTGCATTCATACTAAAATCAGTGCCACTAGGACAGTACAAAAGAATTATGATTGTTGGGCAACATAGGGGACTTAGAGATATATGGTCAAAACTGGGAAGATATAGCCTGATCAACTATATTATCCAAGGGTTGACTAGCATGTGCCTAAGTGTAGTTGTGTGGTTGCAACAAGTCTAAAATCTAGGCAACAATACCACAATGAGAACAGTGGAAAATAACATTAAACTTAAAATACTATAGGAGTATTTGGTGTTACTATAAGTACTTTATACTTGAAAACTAAAATGGGATCTTCATTACTAAGTTGATAGTTGCTAAATGGATACACTAAGGCTATATGTAATTAGGATGTTATAGACTTAGAATCTGTTAAAATTTTAGTTTACCCCTATTCTGTGTGAATTTGGAGTTAAGGTCACTTATTTGAAGGCCTATCCTGTTTCGATTACATATAACTGGTATGCACTTCACAAATAGCGATGCAACTAATGAAGATTTTCTAAATAATTATCTAGATAGTTAGTCTAATAATTATTTTCTTACCCCAATTCTCGCGTAGATAACATGGCTGGACTCCATCCCCACGACAACCAATATCTTCCGAACGAAGTCATTGCTAATTGGTTTGGAGAAGAACCAAAGAATGATCATCCTATCCCTTTGAATGATCACCATGATGAAGACCTTTCGGACGGTGCTAACTCCGAACCCGAGGTTGAGAACCTACCCCATGCAGCTCCCGTTCCAATTCCTAACCCTTGTCCGGCTTTTCATGGCCTGACGCCTCAGTGGGTGGAATTCTTGGAAACATGGAGCCAAGGACAAGATCAGCCCATGCCATTTAATGGCTACCGAAGCTTTTATGACCTGAGCAATGGGGGCTCAGCAGAAACAATATTGCCAATCTTGGTCCGAAGAGTGGCCCGAAATGAGATTCAAGGCAGGACAGCCCTACATCAGATCACAGAAGTTGTCGTCGATGCGAGAATGCATACCCTCCGCACCATTCGTCTAGAAGATGCTTGCGAGAGATCTAAGAGAAATCATGAAGCCCTGCTGCAAGCACTAGCTGAATCACGAGCCGAAGTCATAGAACTCCGAGTACGCTAGAGGGTGGATGAAAGGCACCTACTTGATGTGGAACGCCAACTGGCTGAGCTGAGAGTTCACTAGAGGGATGACCGTCGCCAATAGTAGATGCCTTACTTTGTTTTCCTTGTTAAAAGGAATCGTTTTTCTGTCTATGCCCGATGTGGCATTTTCTATGAAACTATCTTGTACTGTAAGTACTTTTGGTTAGGTCTTTTATGATGTCAAGGACTATCTTCTCTAGGTATGATGTAAGACCTTTTACAAGGTCATTCTCCCGAACTTTTACGTCATGAATATCAAAGATATTGATAGTCGGCTAACTTCTGTGCCATTCTTAATTCAAGTACTCTTATCATACTTTCATTGGAGTCTATCTGAAACATGCTTTAGTCAAGTCATTGGACTATAGTAATTTAACTCCGGAGACATTTCGAAGTCTCTTTTAGTGGTTGGATCATGTTATTCACCAACCAACATTACCTCGGCTTTAACAAAAAACGTCTTGAGACCATTTTACGAACTTACTTCCACTCAGTACTAGGACTGCATCATAGGGATGTAGGTCAAACCTTCGCAAACATACTTCCAATACGTATTAGGACTGCATCATAGGGATGTAGGTCAAACTCACGAGAACATACTTCTATTCTTTACATAGACAGTCGAACTACGTCTAGAATCAACCATGCTGGCTCACAAATTCATTTTCTTTCCGTGAAACAGAATCATGTCTTCATCCGGAAACAGTCAGCCGAGCAACGACACCCCTATCCTCCATATCGACGCCGCTACATTACAAGCTACAGTAGCAACTGCTGTGACAACATTCCTTACACACATCAACTCTGCAACACAAGCAAGACTGACAAAGGGGTCGAAAGTTCCAGTGGTAGTACCAAACCGGGAAACCAACAAATGGCAATAGTAATAGACTTGCTAAGCTGTAAGACCGAAAGGAAGAGAGATATCGTCAAGCCCTAAAGGAGCGCAAGAGATCCCAAAGACTTGCCATGCCACAACAACAAGTGGCGACTCCTGCAGAACGCTTTGGGAAGCAATTTCCAAGGTGGAGTAATGAGGAAGGCACCCGTGTCCACATAACACTGGCTAAACGCCTCACTCCCGCCACCAATGCTAGTACTAGCCAGTCATGCCACCAATGTGGTGAGATAAGGCACTTCAAGAAGGATTGTCCTATAACAAAGAACTCGGGCGCAGACGGGAAGATTCTCAGGATCACAGTTGCAGGAGAACCTACTACGGACCCACGTTAATGTAATTAAGGCGTTTCTTTGTAACAGGCTTATAGACCATCCAAAACTAGTGCAACTAGAGTCTTATCTTTTGCGGGATCCTGTCAGTATAGGGATGCTCGTGCTGCGTATACTTGTCTTTTGTAGTATACCTCATTCGCAGCAATGGTCTTGTAGTATGTCTAAAGTACTGTAACTCTGTTGATGGTTGCACGGTTGTGTTTGTCTGTAACGCCTTATGTTCAAATCTAATGTCTTTAATTTTCCTTATGATTCCGACATTATCATACAACTAGGTTCAATTTGATCCGCACCATTCCAGCTTCATAAGTACATCTCTTTCTTAGTAAACGTCTTTTTAGAAAAGCCGTCATATCAGAACACCGAAGTACTCATGCATGGAGTACCTCATAGTTCTTTTCCTTTCCGAAGAAATCCCCGAAGTACCACTCGTGCAGTACGACAAGTTCAATCCAAGGATTCATACGGTTGATCTATCACTGAAGAATGTATACATAACGGTGTTATATTATCAAGGTTCTATAGGTTTAGAATTGATGATTCCACTTTAACTTCCTTTCCTCATGAGGATGTGGACGAAAAGAAGAATCATTTATTCGACTATATTTTCAATCTTAATTATATGTGACTCATATACATGAGATTGTGATCGTTGAACCATGTACGAATTCTAATATGAACTTCAGGACGGAGAACTGCCCAAGACTACGAGTAATCGCATCGTAATATGAACAAAATTAGAACCCAGTATGACTCCTGTAAACAGATAGCCCTACAGTCTAAACACCTACGGAGATACAAGATCAGTCCGGACAACTTAGCGAACTACACAAAGATAGAATTGGAAGATTAGGCTTCTCACCCTGGAGAGCTCGGGTCTTATTCTTCCAGAGGTCGACGGATTGCATCATATGTACCTCGGCTATCGAGGACTCCGTCCAGATTTTCCTTTAGAAATCGTTGACTCTGCCTCGCATAGATGAATTGGATGAGCAAACGCAAGGAAATAATTACTTTCAGAAATGGACCTGAGATCCGAATATCACCAGTTTGAGTGTTAGGGAAGGATGTCCGGAAGACTACGCTCCGAACTCGATGCGGACACTTCGATTCCGTAGTGATACCCCTCGGATAGGACCAATACGCCCGAAGCATTCATGAGTTTAATGAATAGGGCCCGTCTTTCTTACTTGGATCAGTTCGTCATTCTCCATGTAATGACTTACTTATCTACCATCGTAGTAAGAAGGAACCCGCGGAAACATTACCCTCAGAGATACTTTTCGCAAAGTTCTCTGAACACGAGTTTTGGAATTGAAGAGTCAAAATTTCCTAAGACACACTATTAGTGATGTGGAAATTCTTGAGTACTCTGTCAATTTATCAAAACCGTTGAGAATTTGTCGACACCAGAGACGCCGACAGGAATTCGGCAAATTCTAGGTCTTACAGACCTACTGTCATAGTTCATCCAGAACTCCTCGCAAATCACAGAAACCTTTACAACTTTGACCCACCAAGGGGTGACCCTTGACTAGGAAGTTAAACAAGAAAAAGAAACCTTGGAGATTCCAAGTGAGAGACCATGTTCTTTAGGAAAACTCACTCTGGTAATGGCTTAATACGCTTCGCTTCGCATGGAAAGCTAAATCCAAGTTAGTTAGGCCTTCCGAGATTCTTACCAAAATCGGTCTTATACCTCACAAACTAGACTTACTCCGCGATCGTAGTAACGTACATTTTACCCTTCGCGTCTCGATCTTGAAACCATACCTTTCCGTCAGGACTCTCGTAATCCCACTCGACGAGATCGAGATTAACGAGATGCACGCCTTCGTAATAGAACCGTAGTGACCCTCGACCGAGAGGTCAAGCGTACGAAGCAACGTCGTCGTCCGTTAGTGAAGGTTCGTTGGAATACCAACCGAGGACCCGAATTCACTTATGAGCGCCAGAACCAATCGATTAGGAAGTTCCCACCTCATGACTCGATCATTCATGCCTACTTCCTTACCTAAATTCTAATTTCGGGACGAAATTCCCTTTAACAGGGGGATGATATGACAACCCGGAATTTTCATTCGGTCAAACCCTAAAAGTCAATCACTTAATATTATAAGTCAAGTTCACTTTTATTTGTTTTTAGGAAATTAAGGTTCGTTTGATTATTTTAATAATTAATCTTTAAACGAACGGGCGAACGGATGGGCCGTCTCGGGGCTTGAAATTTCTAAACCGCGAATACCACGTAGCTTAGAAGTTCACGGCCAAACTTTTATGTTTGGGCCATAAACTACCCTAAAAACCGTAAACTCATGCCTTAAGCATGAGTTTACTCCCTAAAGTGTCTCATTCCTTTCCACTACTAAAAAAACAGCCTTTTACGACGCTCATTGCGCGTCGTAAAAGGCTCAGACGACGCGCAAATGCGCGTCAAGGAAGGCCCTGTCATAAAGAGAGACGACGCGCATTTACGACGCTCATTTACGACGCGCAGTTACGACGCGCTTTTACGACGCGCAATGCGTATCATGGAAGGCCCTGTCATAAAGCAAGACGACACGCTTTCGCGTGTCGTAACCTTACGACGCGCGTGTTAATGACACGCAATGCGTATCAAGAAAGCCACTGTCAAGAAAGGCCATGTCATAAATGAAGATGACACACATTTTTGCGTATCATAATTTTAAATGTTTAAAAAAAATATTATTTATAGATTTACTAATTTTCAAATTAAATTTGTATTTAATGTCTCATAATAGAAAATAAAATATCATATAAAAAAATACAATTCATTGCATAAAATTTAATGTCATACAAATAATCGTTCCATGGAAAGATAAAACAAATCAATAGTTGTAACAAAAATTTACAAACTAATTAGATACAAGAAATATAAAAAAATATACCCTCAAATGCTTTTCAAAGTCTAATCTCCATGTCAGCTCTTCAACTCACTTCTCCAGTTTGTCCTTGTGTTCTCTAAGGGCTCCAACATCTCTTGCAGCCTGTGACAACATATATTATAATTGTTTTATTTCTATTTATTCTTATAATTCAAAGTATTTAGATAAAATTGTATTATATAATACTTAGATTTTTTTACAGAAAATTCACTCACCAGGAAGAACTTAACTTGCTTCTGATGTGGTTCTTGTATGTTCATCATTCATAGCTTTGGTTACGACATCATCTAAAGTTGCATCTTTACTTTTAGATTGAAAAGGCATTTCTTGTTGAATATTCAGTCCCTCAACCATTGGAACATCAGGAAGAACTTCACTTGCTTCTGTGTTTTTCTGATGTGTCTCCTTTCCAACAGCTTCTACACTCAAAGGGACAACAATGGATAATATTGAACAGCTTCTAAACAAAACCTAGTATACTTTAACATAAAACATTAAGAAAACAACACCTTCTGGAGTGCATCTCTATAAACCTTTTCCTCATTCCTTCAAGAACAGCTTCTCTAGAAGCTTAACCATTGAGTCCATCATTAAGAACAAGATCTCCTACCAAAAGTATGCAATCCAAACTATATTATATAATAATCCACTAATATTATAAAAACATTCCATTTTTTTCCAACAACTATGATTTCATGATTCTATATCATAAGTTTGTTTGCTTTGATTAGGGTTACAAGGATATGGAATGGGCCCACAAACATGCTGGTGACAGTTGATGGTGGAAGAACATTTGTTGCAGATGCGGTGATTGTAACAGTTCCTATTGGGGTATTAAAGGCAAACTTAATTGAATTTGAGCCAAAGTTACCATATTGAAAGGTTTCTGCTATATTAGATCTTGGAATGGGGAATAAAAATAAGATCGCCTTACATTTTGATCATGTGTTTTGGCCAAATGTTGAGTTATTGGGTACAGTTGCCCCAACATCGTATTCTTGTGGGTATTTTCTTAATCTACACAAAGCAATTGGCAACCCTGTTCTTGTTTATATGGCTGCTGGGAGATTCGCTTATGATCTTGAGAAGCTTTCAAAGGAAGATGCTACCAAGTTTGCGATGGTGCAGCTTAAGAAAATGTTTCCAGAAGCAACCGAGCCTGTAAGTCTCTTGTTTTATTTATTTATTTATTAAAATTGAGAAATTGATTTTTTGAGAAAATTTTTGACTACTACTACAGGTTCAATATTTGGTATCGCATTGGGGAACGAACCCAAGATCTCTGCAAGCATCACGAATAATGGGTATTAAGACTTAAGAGATTACTAGAAATGAAGCTAGGATAATAAAGGGGGAAATGAAGTCATAAAGATAAAGAATATCATGGGAAAGCATCAACCTTTCGACCTCCACTACAGAAGAAACAATCTCTTTAACATACCTTAATCAGATCAGATCCCTGCAAAACAAGGAAGAAAAAATAAAAGTAATTGCTTGGAGATAAACGTTATTAGCAATTTATATCCTACAATCTCTCAAACTTTCTTGTCTTTAATATGTTTTCCATGGTAATATCTTAATTGTAATAACGTTATTATATAAGTAATTGGTTATATAGTAACTTTTTAGATATTCTTACAACTAGTTTCTCTAGGGGTTTGAGAAAAGATCATTTTGTGTAGTTGTTTGCACCTTTGGATTCTAGCTCCTTAACTCCTTTAAGTGTCATACTTGCCATGCAATTGACTTGTAAACTTGAGTAGTTGCAGTCACTAGCAAGGTAACATGTGGGTTTGGGTGCAAGAATACATGAAACTCATAAAGTCCCCACATAATACCTGATCCCTGCAAAACAAGGAAGAAAAAATACAAAATTACTATACATATAATGTATGTAAAGTTTTATACATTCCTAATGCAATGCAATAACATACAGTTGGATTCCACTCAAATTTGTTGTTCTGGTAAGGAGAAAAATCAGATTGAGGAAACTTCTTATCTGGAGATGATGCTGCAAAGGGGTAGAAATGTCATTGCAGGAAGCTTTCCACTAATTCCTATTTTCTTGCTATATTACGGTAACTACATTTCACCACCATGTATATATTACCTGTTAAATTGGTTTGATTTTGAGGTCCTGATTCAACTAATACACCAGCTAAATTTCTAGCAATGTTTGAATCACTTGATACTCTGAAGAAGAAGAAGAAGAAGAAGAAGAAGAAGAAGAAGAAGAAGAAGAAGAAGAAGAAAAACAAGAAGAAGAAGAAGAGTAATTAGGACATCAAAAAAAAAGACGTTTAACATAATATAAAAGATAAAAATAAAAACTATAATTGTGGTATACCTTGAAAGTAGAGTATCAAAGTTAGAAAAAACTAGGATGTCATTTTCTTTTCTTCATTCAACAAACTGCTTTTTTTTATCTGAATACCCGATAACAAACCTAAAAAAATAAAAAATAAAAATAAAAAAGTCACTTGTGTTACCCCACAATTCTTCTTATATGAACTGCTACAAGTATTATTAAAATTTGAGGGGTAATATTGAACTTTTGGCACAGTTAAGTCTACAAAACTGCAGCTTTCTGAAGGATGAGGGCAAAATGGGGATTGAATTATTGCTTGAACTGATCACCCAAACCTTGGGGCATTCCTAAGCTCTGTGCAAGATCGCCCATTCGTGCTTTCATGGCCTAAAAAGGGGTAAAACGGTCAAATTCAAAATATATTACTCCAAGGGTAAAATTGTACTTTTATATTATCATACAAACCTGGACACTCTTTTGATGGGCATCTCTATATGCTTCTGTAATCAGAAGTGACAGTTTCTGCAAAAAAAAATCAATGATACAATATATCATTCTTTTACTAATTTATCTGATTTATGCAACAGTGTTTTAACATTTAATTCAAAAAAAAAGAGTAAGATACAAAAATATAAAATTAAATAATATAATAAAATTACTCACTTCTGAACCCTTTCCATTGCAACCTCTGTAATTTCTGTGCGTACAGGTTGCTGATTCCCAGAGAGAGTGACCTAAAGTTGCAGCTCTCAATCCAACAACTTCATGTGCTACATCTTTGTCAACAGCGGGACCCACTATGGATTCCCATTTTATATGCTTTCTCTTACCTCCAACATTTTCCTAAAAATGTATAAATAAAGTATTTGTAAAATTATAATTATAATTACATGACATGAAAATGGAATTAGTTACCTCATCAGAAGATCCAATTATGATTCACCACTTGAGAGATGTGCAACACTGGAGTTTGTATCTACAAGAGAGGGTGGGGTGGGTGTGGGTGGGTGGGTAGGGGGTAGGGGTGGGGTGGGTAGTTCTGCACGAAATGGGGCTGAAAATTGTGAAACAAAGTTTTTGTGAAACAATAGTCTCTTGATGAGATGAACTAGCAGATTTGTGAAACAAAGTTTTTGAATCTTTGTTTCTCAAGTGATCATCATAGTCCCTTTTCTTTATAGAATCAGAAAGAATCTGAAAATTGGTGTGATTATGAGTCTAAGATCTTTATATATATATATATATATATATATATATATATATATATATATATATATATATATATATATATAATTAGAAGATATACTGATATACTTGCCTCATATGCACATTGAACTTTCTTAAATGATTCACTTGCCAATGGGTTTCCCATCTTTTTATCAAGGTGCGCTAGCATGGCCTATAAGGGATCAAAACGAAAGTCAATTGACCAGAAAAAAGGACCACAAATTATATTGAATATTGCATTACCTTTTTCTTGTATTCTTTCTTCAACAAGATTGCATCATTCTTATCATATCGAGTAAATCCTAGTGTTTCATAGTGATCCACACAACTTATAATTCTTTCCATTTCATTGAATTCATTTTCATGGGTTTTGACCATAGAAATGGAGATGGTTGACTTTGACTCTTTCTTCTCTGTGTTCATAAAAGTTGGCTTATTGCTTGAAGATTTACACGAGTTAACCTGTTCATGTTCATCTTCCTCACCATTAACACAGAACTTGCTCTCTGTAATGTCATCTTCAAGAAACGACTCTGTAACTTTCGTAATCTACACTACAAATTTCAATATATAAGAATATACATATACATATATCAATCAACAAAATGTCCAACAAATTGCATTAATCTACAGCTACGTAACCATGTTGAAGCTACTTGAAGAAGGTCTGTAAGAACCCTAAAAGCTCTTTCAGATTAGGGTTTTCTTTCTTTTCGTATGTAACCCTAACTGATTTCAAAGGATCTTTAAAGTGTAATAACCCACCCATATGCATAATTGACATGATCTGATCAAGAAAGATGAAACAGAGCAATTGTTGAAATAAAAGATGAAGGAAAATAGACCTGGGTAAGAAGGCGTTTTAGGCCCATCTTTCTCCTTCTCTTCAAATCAAAGGTCAGATCTTTGTCACGCCCTTTCTTCCTCGAATAGAAATTTCAAAATAGATGCTTCATTCAAAGGTTGCGCGCTTTCAGCAAGAAATTGGTGGGTTTACGAGAGAGGGAGAGGGGAAGAGACGTCTTGAAGGGGAAACGAAAGATCGGATTTTTATGTTGTTTTAGGAAATCCCAATCCAATTGTTCGTTAAAGGGTTCATAGGCTGCTGAACAGTGAACACGCGTTGTTGCACGCCTGACCTAAGGATTGCACCATTTAATTTTTAACTAGTTTATAACTAAACAAGATGAAGATGAAACAAAAATGATAAGATTTCCCTTTTTCTTCTTCTCTCAACCGCTTCTGTATCTATCGCTCTCTTCACCAAAGCAAGATGAAGATGAAACAACTTGATTGCGGAGGCCCCTTGTCGATTTGTGAGGACTAAAATATGGAAATGTTGGAAGAAGGAAATGACAGATATTCACAAATGATGTTCTCGTCGCCGGCTCCAAAGCGCCATAATCATGGCCGAGATCCAGAATCGTATATGTTTGCTATTTACAAATCTATTGTTGAACCTGGAAGAATCGACCTAGGTATTCCCACTGCTGAAGATGAAGATGAAGGCCCTAGGGATTTTTCTTGCTAAGTCGAAGAGGAGGGGGTTTTAATTTTTTGGGGTGGTAATTTTCATCGATTTATTTCCCGCCTAAAATGCGTGTTTCACTTAAAAATTATAAAGCTACACATTTACACGACGCACATTTTATGAAAGGCGCCCTCCGCATTTCATTTTTTTTCATTTCTGACACTAATTTTAGGATACGCATAAATGCGTGTCGTCTATCCTTGAAATTTTGGAAAACTGACATTAGTTTTTAGGGCACGTACAAATACGCGTCCTCTATCACTGTGTGTCATTGTTTGCGCGTCATTAAAGGCTGTTTTTCTAGTAGTGTTCTTTCAATCCCAAGAGTAAACTCCAAAAACTCTCTCAAGTATCATCCAAGTTTTTGCTCAATATCTTCAATCTAGTAAGTGTTTCTAGCCCTTTCAAGTTAGTATAACACTTAATCTAGTGATTGTACATCTTTTCATCCATCTATTTATGTGTGTTTGACTATATTTCCAAAACACCAAGAACACCAAGAACATACACTAGTGTTCTTGGACTTTAAGTTCATTTCAAGCTTCCACAAAGTAAGTACTTCTATCCTAGAGTCATTTAAAGCTTTCTATACATATTTATACCAAGGAAAAGTCCCAAGAACACCAAGAACAAAGTGTTCACGGTTTTGGGAGGCTCCTAAAACTGTAAACACCAAGTTTTGTGCCAAAGGGTGCTTTAGGGTGTCTAGATGCTTCACTATGCCTTAGGGACTTGTCTAGATCCATCCTTGATGTTTTTATCACATAAAAGAACAAGAAAACAATCATTTTTATGCGTTTACAGTTTCGGAATCTCCCAAAACCGTAAACACCCCAAAAGGTGTTTAAATGTCCCATATTTACTCCTCGTGCCTAGAATCTAACCTAGGCTATTACCTTGAAGTGTTTAAACTTGAAAACACCAAAATGCATAAGTCCATGAGAGTTAAAGTAGTAAACTCATGGAGAAAAGGTGCTTAGACCGTAAACTCCATTTAGGAGTGTTTTGATGCCACACAACACTTCCTAAGGCTAAATCATGAAGTAGGAATGCTTGGAATAGCTTAGAAGACATCAAACCAACAAATGGTCAAAAGGTTAGGAGCTTACGGCCGTAAACTCAAGAGTTTACAACCGTAAACTCAAGGGGTGTTGGTCTTTAGGGAGTAAACTCATTTTAGGAGTGTTCCTTGAACAAAGTGTCTTGACTTGTTTATTAGTTGTTTAAAGACTAATTTGATACATATATATGATATTATATGTTAACTAGGATCATAGAGTGTGTTCAAGACTTCACTTGACACCTAGCATCCTGTTTCAGTCCGTTCATCGCGACCACTTGCTACAGGTGAGTTCATACCCCTTAATCAATGTTTTAAATATTTTTAAATGTTTTATGGGGGGGATACAAGTAGAATCATGCTAGTTATTATATCAATCACATGTGATTAATTAGCAGCATTCAAATGAATTACTACTCGTTAGCCGTTTTACCAAACGGATTTCTTCAAACGATTTTCATAAACGTTTTATATGTTTAAAACTCCTTATTAAACTATTCATTATACTCTGTATGTTTCATTTCAAACTCTTTTACAATTGTGTTTCAAACAAATGTTTCTTTATACTTGAACTGTTTTATCAAATCAATACTTTCAACGCGTTTTATAGATTGACATCAAGTCGATCTTTTCTGAGATAGAAATCATGTTCAAAAGGTTTTACAAAACTTATTTTATGCTTTTATATTGTCAAGTGCATGCCTATATATGTATAGTTATATAAGAAATGTTTAAAGGACTTAGGAAGGCTATCCACCCTATTTCCTTTTCGCGCTTGAGATGTGGTCTGGTGGGATATCGGGTACCCGTCCGAAGGCCGTTTTAAATATTAGTTATATATCATGTGTACATATATAGTCACAAAGGTTCTTCCAGCTCATTCAATACCCTTGGGTAGCAAGGGTATACTTCCATGTTCATACGTACCAGTTACATTACTAGTAAGCTACCATATAGGTAGTTTAGAAAGATACTAGAACTATTACTAGAAAACGATATCATACAATGAGTCATTTCAGTCATGAGTCAATACTTGCTAGATAGAGAGAGAACACACGTTACAGCTAGCACATGCATAACATTACAGTACATTACTATACTATTACATAAATATGTTTACATGATTACATTTACATGAGTACATTTACATGATTACATTTACATGAGTACATTTACATAAACACGCTTACATGAGTACGTTTACATAGATGATATAAGATGAGTTAATACTATATTATATATGTATAGATTATGTTATATAATCCTCATTCTTATCTTTACCTTGTGATACAATCACATAATCGACGAGATAGATTGGATTTAATATCCTAGTACCAAAGCATACGTTGCGGGATTAACCATTCCTAGAATCTCTGTTAGCTACAGAGGTAAAAGCACATCCATGGATGTCAACGGTTGACACCATTACAGGTATACTTTAAGGGACTAACTATTCCTATACCCAGCTGTTAGCAACAGAGGTAAATGTACATCTACAGATGTCTTCAGTTAACACTGTTAGTTACCCTAGTACCAAAGGGTAATACTTAGGTTATTTATATTGTTACCTTTATCTTGTGACCCATTCACATAATCGATGAGGTGAATTATATTTGAGTATCCTAGTACCAAAGGATACAATTTCTTATAATAATAATAATAGTAGAACAGTCGGGTCTTGGTAGAAGGCTACATTTAGAACAGTTGCGTCTTGGTAGAAGACTACATTCAGAACAGTTAAGTCTTGGTAGAAGACTACATTTAGAACAGTTAAGTATTGGTAGAAGACTACATTTAGAACAATTAGGTCTTGGTAGAAGGATCCCTTTTATAATAGTAGGAATCATATGGATTTCTAGGTTTTTTCAAACGTTTACAATTGTTTTACAAACCTTTTCATACTTACACGAACTTTCATTCAAAACATTTTCAAGTCTTTCATTACATGTCATACAAATACTTACATACAAATTAAGACACATTAATACTTATGATCTCACGAGCTTTAAAGCTGATACTCTCTTTCAAAATAACATGTATCCTCCTGTCATCGATAGACAGGTACCGATGCAAGGTTTAGAGAAGATGGAGCTCGTTCAATACTCATCTTTCATTTTGATTAAACTTTAGTGTCTATTATAATTTGACATAACACACTTGTATTAAAATTATATTATTAATGCAATGGATGATGTTGTTGCTTGTTTACTACTCTTCATTGTTGTGATACTGTACATGACATCCTCCGCCCCAGAACATTTCCACCGTTCATGGTTTTGGGGTGTGACAAAACCAGACATCTGTTTGGGAGATATTCAAGATAGTTGATTTAATGTCCTTAATATGACACCCAATATGAAATATTAAGGCTAGGACCCAACAAACTATTTGATAACTTAGAAGAGGAATGTCGTAATCCAAGCTATAAAATATTTGAAGGTAGGTGAATGATGATTCACCAATTTCCACCAAGATAAACGAAATGTACTATTAGGTTTTAACTAGATATGCAACTCCTAGATCTTTTGAGATTCATTGAACTTTTCAATGGCATGTTTCAATCTCGAGTGTTCCCTTCAGGTTTTGTGACTGGGATGCCGAGGATCAAAAAACAAGGTGTGAAGTGACCATGCAAATATACTAGGTACCCTTAATATTTATCCCTTAATCGATGTGCCGGTTAACCACACACGCTCCACCGATACTATGATAAATATTAAGTTACCCTTTGCCTACCTTGTTAAGTCCAAGTTATTGTGCCGGTTAACCACACACGCTCCACTAACGACTTAAGCAAAGTGCAAAGTGTAATTTCATGGATTAGCACCTTATTCACTTTTTCCTAAGTAACTAAGATTGGGTATTTATAAAAGGTTTAGTTACTTAGTATTTATCATTAATACTTTTAATGAAGGGAGAGTTATAGTGTTTGTCCTACCCGTTCGGCGAACGACCCTCCACTAGTCAAGGAAGTGGTGGGTGAGAGTGGACACCCATTAAACTGCCATTTTATAGGCAGTAACCTTATACCCCCTTATAGACCGACTTCGTGAATGAGGCCTACTAACGGTAAGACTAACTTTACTCTTATACATATATATAAATATTATTAAGACAAAATTACATAAATGGTCCTCATGGTTGACACAATCGACCAATTATGGTCCTTATGATGAATTATTTACACAGATGATCCCTGTGATTTCAAAATCTTGCAAAGATGGTCCTTTTGACTAACAACGTTAACTTTTTCAATTAAGTCCTATGTGAAATGACATATTTACCCTTTATGCATAAGGATGCTTTATGTAATATGTTTATACCACAGGGACCATTTATATAATTCTCTCTATTATTAATTATTTTTTTATTTATTTTAATTATATATTTAAGTATTTAGATTTGTTTAAATTTATTTTTTAATATATACATATATATATATATATATATATATATATATATATATATATATATATAGACACACACACACACACATGCATGCTAACATTTTTTAACATTTTGCGCAAATTATTTTTTCTAATCTTTTTGATATTTTCTTCAAGTAAATTTTTTAATGTTTTTTATTTTGACGTTTTATTCGAATATTATTTTTTTTGACGTCATGTTCGAATACATTTTTCAACATATAGTATGTTTATATTTGTTAAAGGATTCCACGGCTATTGTAATTATAATTCGTAACTTAATTCACTTTCACCTATGTTTTCATTTTTTTTCTTTTATCAGGTTATATAATTATTATTTTTTAATTCAAATGTTTAACTATATAAGGTTGTATAATTATTATTTTTGTAAGCTAATTTATTAACATTTTTTATAAAAAAGTGTAAAATGTTTGTTAAACGTGAATATGATTAATATAGATTAGGTAGACATAGGCTACGCTGAGACCGCCTCACAACGTTGCCGAGAACGACCGGGTCATTTCACATTGGATTTAAATGTAAGTATTTCGAGTTATTATTTTTTTGTTTTTAGCAGTGTTGTAAAAAATCACAACTAGGTCCCGATTAATCTCATATTAATCCCTAAGCGCTACCTGATCGATTAGAGGCCCTTGCGTTGTGATTTTTTATAACACTGCTAAAAACAAAAAAAATAATAACTCGAAATAATTACATTTAAATTCAATGTGAAATGACCCGGTCGTTCTCGGCAACGTTGTGAGGCGGTCTCAGCTGAGCTTATGTCTACCTAATCTATATTAATCATATTCACGTTTAACAAACATTTTACACTTTTTTATAAAAAAATGTTAATAAATTAGTTTACAAAAATAATAATTATACAATCTTATATAGTTGAAAAATGTATTCATAACGTCAAATAAATAAATAAATAATATTCGAATAAAAAGTCAAAATAAAAAACATTAATAAATTTACTTGAAGAAAATGTCAAAAAGATTAGAAAAAATAATTTGAGCAAAATGTTAGCATATATATATATATATATATATATATATATATATATATATATATATATATTAAACAATAAATTTAAACAAATCTAAATCCTTAAATATATAATTAAAATAAATAAAAAAAGTAATAAATAATAGAGAAAACTACATAAATGGTCCCTGTGGTAGAAACATATTACATAAAGCGTCCTTATGCATGAAGGGCAAATATGTCATTTCACATAGGACTTAACTGAAAAAGTTAACGCCGTTAGTCAAAAGGACCGTCTTTGCAAGATTTTGAAACCACAGGGACCATCTGTGTAAAGAATTCGTCATAAGGACCATAATTGGTCGATTTTGTCAACCATGAGGACCATTTATGTAATTTTGTCTATTATTAACTTATAATATTACAAAGTATAAGGTTTGAATTTTAACTTTTAAAATTCTAAGGGCTAACTTGGAATTTAATTATTCATAAGTGAAAACTTTTCAAATTCCAAAACTTGAGGGCATGTTTTGAAACTATTCAAAACTAATTAAATCCATAACTTATGTGTTTAAAGTAGTTTTAATCCAAAAACTCTTCAAGTTCCATAACTTGAGGATAAGTTATGGAAGACTTTAAATTATTAAAGGAATGAAACTTTTCCTTTATTTTGTAACTTATGGAATTAATTAAGGTTACACATTTTATTACTTAATGAAGTGACTCTTGAACCTCCATAACTTGAGGACAAGACTCTTCATTTTTTGTAACCATTGCCAACTTTTATGAGTTTTATGAAACTTAAATGTGAGTTTCCACATAAATTGAGTACAAGTTACAAAAACACATTTTAGAATCAACTCTTAGATTAAAATGGATTGAAAACAACAATTTCACATAACTTTCTATTAATCTAAGCAACTCATAAGAACAAGATAATTCAAATAAATTTTTTTCATGTAATTAGTCTAAACCTTAAACTAACACAAAACATGAATCTATAGACAATTATCTTTGAAATTGGATTAGCATGAACATTACCACATCAAAAAACAAGTTTATGAGTCCAAAAACATCTTAGGGTAATGTTCCTAGTCCAATTCCAGCCAAAACAACCGAATATATACTGTCTAGAGGTCCAACTCGTCGAGTGCACGAACAAACTCGGCGATTTGGATGCATTTTCCTTGGAATCGGCGAGTCCATCAGTGGACTCGGCGAGTTTGCTGAGCAGACAACATAAAAACTCGATTTTTCAGTCAATTTTGCAAGTATAACAAGAAAACAAGCCTAGGCTCTGATACCACTGTTGGGTTTTGAGCATTCTAACACTCCTAAGTGTACATGCAACTCTAAATACCTTGGATCTATGTTTTCTCTATTATACATGCAAATATGAACTTTCCAAGGTATTCATCCTAACTAGCATAATAAGATGATTCATATGAATATATAAAGTTAGAATTACATACCTCTTTGATGTAGAAAGTCTTCATGAAGCTTGAGTGCCTAGTGCCCCAAGTGTGACACCTCAAATGGTTCACACAACACTAAATACACTTGGAATAACTTAAGAGAACATACACACTTCATGAAATCAGCTAGCCCTTCATTCTCACACAAAGTGACCGATTTCTTGAGCCATGGGATTCTTTTATATGGTGGCTATTAGGGTTACACCATGTAAGTCATAACTTTACCCATTCCTTATACTCCATGGATTTTAACCTCCATGGAGTATCCATGGGTCACCCCATGGACTTAGTCCAACATAAGGAATCTTGGATTACAATCCCACATATATAAGAATGAATGATTTACACAATCAACCCATGTATTTAATTACTCTCCTTTTGATCACTTAATTAATTTCCAAATTAATTCTTGATCAATACTAATTAAATAACCTTATTAACATATTAGAACTTATAATATATTAACCAACCTTAAGTGTCATTTCTCTCATTTTAGTCTATCCAAATGCATGATGCCATGCAACCCAAATGGACCATGCTGGGTCGAGTCAAGTCTTACCAATTATAGTTATGGACTTAGATATTAATCCAACAATAATAACTATAATGTTTCTACTTGTATCCCCCCATAAAAGCATTTAAAATCATTTAAATGATAAGTTAAGGGGTATGAACTCACCTGCAGTGGTTGATACGAATGAAAGATCGATTTGTAGGATTCTAACTGTCAAGTGAAGACTTGAACACAACGGATCCTAATATGCATATAATAACACACATATGTGTTAATTAGTGTTTATACAAATAATCAAGAAAGGAAACACCCTAGGATATAGGAAACACTTAGATTGAAGTGTTAGAAGTACAAAGGGTTGCATAAAATGGGTGTATGGCCACACATTGGTGTGTACGGCCAGAATTGTATGTTTAATGTGTGTGTACGGCCCAAGTGGGTGAGCGGCTACACACTCATGGTGAAACATGCCAATGAGCATTTTAAAGTCCTATTAAGCATCTAGGAAGTGTTCTTGATCATGTGCTAGCATAGAACATGAGTCTGAGGCCAATATGCTCTAAACAAAGGGGTGTACGGCCACATGGGGTGAGTACGGCCGTACACTCCTTGATGATCATAGTTTGGACGATTTCTAAGGAACATATCTAGTAAGTAACAAGCATAAGAAGTGGTATTTATGAGATAGAAGCCTTTGGGGGTGTTTGAGGTCTATAAACTTAGTAGGTGTTCTTGGGGTTCTTGGTGAAATGAAGAACACTTGAAGATCTAAACAAAAGGAGTACTTTCATTAATGAAATCATGGATCCTTACTAGATAGTGTAATAAATCATCAAATCAAATGAAGAAACACTTACAACTTGAAGATCTAGATGATAAATCGGATGATACTTGAGAGAGAATTCGATTTCATGGCTTAGGAGTGTGAAAAGAGTTAAATGAAGGTTAAGTCTCTCATTTATACATGAGAGTGTACGGCTAAAAGGAGGTGTATGGCCGCACACCCAAGTGTACGGCCGTACACTCCTTATGTTGGAGTGTTTGGCCATTTTGGGAAGTGGTGAGCTTGTGGAATCAAATTCTAAACCCTAACTTTGAAGGTAGAAGGCTTAGAACACTCTAATTGACTCTAAAAAATGTTAGAAGATAGCCAAAACAAGTATTACCAGGATTGATTTGAATAACTGCACAAGATAGAAATTTCGGGTTGTCACATTATGTATGCCATTTTGTTGTAACCCAGAAAACCCATCAATTACTAAATGTGATTTCAACAATTACCAGTCATCTGCTATCAGCTACGTACGATTTTCAACAATTATCAATTATGATTTCAAGTAGTTAATAACCATAGTTTTTAGCCACATAGGCTTACCGTTGCCATTTAATAACTATTAACTATGGTTTCCAATCACCAAGGATTATTATTATTTTTCAAAAACTATTAGAAATGGTAACAACCACAAGGATTACCAATATTATTCAACAAAATCATATATGGTTTTAAAAATTATCAACTACAGCTCCAACAATTATTAACTAAAAAATTCCGGTTATTATGAGCTACCAACTTCGATAGTTAATAGCTGGATTATTTTGCTATTATTAGCTCTAATTTCTAGCAATTATTATTCAATGTGTTTAACATGTATGATATTAAGGCTACAAAGTCTACTAATTTTATTTGAAAATGATGTGTTATCGTTTTCAACTATAAAATCCTACCACATTGCAAACAACAAACATTTGTATTTTCATCTCTATAAGCTCACTCCTTCAATCATTAATAACATCTAGCTTATCATTTAACAATATTCCACTACACATGCTTACCTTATCAATCTAAAATAAGTAATTATTCATTTAACCATATGCAACTAAGGTTTCAACTATACATCCACACCATACCATTTAGCAATATTTAGTTATGAGTTTTAGCTATTCAATCATATTATGCCAAATAACAATTATCAGTTACTGTTTCAGATATAAAAGCTTACCTATCTGTTAATTTGTAATTATAAATAATTTCAACTATACAAGCTTATCCTCTCATTAAATATCTACCACTAATGGTGTATTTCACTTAATCCCATTATAACCACATGTGTAAATACAAAATTCTGTAGAGTGAAACATGGTTACTCCCCTTCAGATGTTACACGTGGATGAGTTCCTAATTCTTGTACTACATTTTCAACTTTTGTTTCTGGAACTCTCAAAACAACAGAACTAAGTTAAGTATTAAAACTCAACAACATAACTAACTTTTTAATGCCCCTTAACATCATAATATTATCTTAATGATCTTCATCACACATCATAACTCTTATATGAGATGAGCTTAAACTTCCTAGCTTATTTTTTTAACATTTTTCGCACCACAAATTTAATTTACAATTAAAAATAAGCAAATAAGCTCATTTTAATATTTGTAATAATTATCCCATACGCGGGTTTGACCTATCACTTCCAAACTTCATTATAACATTGATTACGTGTTTTTACTTTCAAATTCATGCTAGTAAATGAGTATTTAACATTCTACTTCTTTTAGTCTATTAATCACTTCTTTGTTTAAAAACATATAAGGTTTAGGGTTCATAACCCCTTTATCAATTCAACCATGAAAGTGATAATCATTAGCAATAATATCAAGAGAATAAATTGTTCTACATTGATTCCTCAAATTTCAGCCATGTAGTCTTTAAGAACCTTCAAGATCATTTTCCATGCTTCACAAAGCTTCTTGGAAAATTTTGAAAGATATTAGAGATATTAATGGCCCACATGCCTTTTTATTAGCTTTAAAAAACTTCATCGACATTATACGACCTATATTTTCAAAAACACGGTCATGTTTTTGCCTTGTATACCCGAAATGGCATTGTACTTTATGTAAATCAAGTATATAAACTTATATCACATCACAAAGTCATGTTTTTTTTAATGCATTTTCATGTTTTTTCCTTAACATTCATATTTACTTGTTGGATCTCTATGTTTAATAATCATTATAGAATGATATTGCTAGTAATATATATGATACTATACGGTTACACCTTTAGCATGTTGTCACTTATTGAATATTTATTAAGCATTTATTTATTAATAAATATATTCAACTCTTATATATTATTAGGGAGTAATTATAATTAGATGAAAATAATATTTCAGAGAGTAAAACTAGTTACTAAATCATATGGTATGATTTGTTAAGTCATATACAATTTTTGGACCCAATGGATTCCAGTAGACTTATTACGTACATTAGTTTATTAAGATGACGTGTAGGACACCTCACCCTTCTCCTATATCATCCTTGTTTTTGTAAGTTTTAAGAGGGATGGGTGGTTGTTTGTCAACATCCATCTTGCAAACACCTTACTTCTAAGTCACCATACCTTTGCATTAAATGAGATATTGGGGCTTAAATCCTATATGTGAGTATATAAGCATGAGTAAGGCTGACATTTTTGCTACTCCTTTCCCTCTTTCTTTCCTCAAAGCAGAGAGCCTCTTTCTTCTCTATCTCTTGCTCTATTTTGAAGCTAAGTTAAGATGTTGGTACTTAGAAAGTGCTTCCCCTTTAATACATAATTGTGATAAGTATTTAAAGGCTTATGAAGTTCAAGATTCAAGAAGAGAAGTAGAATTACTTTATGATATACACTTGTTGCTGGATTCGAGTGGAATCAAAGGCTCTAAAGATTGTCATTCTAAAACATCATATGATTATTTTAATATCACTATAACTTATGTAACTGCATCCTTGATGATTTTCTTTTTAAAATGGTCGAAAATAATAGTCATTTTTATAATGCTTTCGTTTTCGTTCATGAGAAAAAAATTATAATTTTTTTTGTTATCAAAAGCCATCAGTACTTTCATTAACTTGATCCAAGTTTAGCCTCTGACTTCGAATGTGCATATCATGCTCATACAAACTCTATTTTAGCCGATTCTTCCGCTCACATATTTTATATTTCTCATGGATACATTTCAATGTCAAAATTTGATCATTTTGACCCTATTAAGTCATGATTTTATAGTTCCAAACATCGACAACCAACTAACAACTTATTAGTACCAAATACGCAAATCCTCCTAAAAAGTATATACAAAAGTTAATTTTATACAACCAAATATTTTTTAAGGATGACTACACCCCGGTTACTACTACGAAGTCGAAAAATGAGGTGTTACACTATACAAGAAACCCACAACATGACAAACTTGCAAACATCAACGACTACATGGTGTTCGGATTCTTATTCTATAGCTCGAATATTTGCAAATGGGTTTCTGGATAAAAAATTGAATTTAAGGGATTTTATGTGTTGGGTAGAAGTGAGTGTTACTCTCAAATATGGTATAACTTTAGGCAATTAGATATATGGTTACAATGAGCATATGCAAGATATCATCGCCCAAAATCAAGGTCGAGAGGTTAATCAATGAATTATATTTCCGTCAATGTTCTAGGAATTGGGAACATAGATAAATAAGATAGGATAAAATACATTTCAAGAAAAGGGTCATTAATATTTTAGGTATTTATGATCCTAAAATGTGTAGATCGGACATCTCTGTTATTTCATCCATGTAGGGGATTTATTCTTTATTTTTTCTTGTAGTGGTGTTAGAGATCTATTAGGAAGGATTCTCCATGTGTGGAATCCCTCAAAGTTTGTAAAAACTAGAATAATGTTTAATTATTATTTTGTTAATGTTGTGAGGAAAGGATGTTTAAATAACTTAATTATGATGATCATTACTATTTACATGCCTCAATAACTTTCTTTTAGGCGTAGAGCCTTTTAACTACCGTCACGGTTGATGATCATTACTATTTACATACTGTTGATGGTCAATGTACTATTATACGAAATTTTAATGTCATTCAGGATTCAAATGAAAAGCTTGCGATTTGTTTTTTGTCGGCCTTTGGCTGATGCTTTCAATAACCTTCTTTTAGGCGTAGAGCGTTTTAACTAACCTCACGGTGAATAGTCGTTCACTTAGGAGAATAAAGTATCTTCGAAAACCAGCAATTTGGATAGATATTTTTTCTTAGAGGGGCTCTTGGATCGCTTTATGAATCTCAAAACAATGGTTTATATACAATCATCTTCTTGACCATACACATATTCTTATAAACGAATTAGTCAACACTTATAGCCTAATTCCATTTAGATTTTTCCATTATTGGTTCCATATGGATGGATTTGAAATTTTGGTTATTGACACTTGGAAGGTTTTAGGTTTAGAGGTGGATAATACTTGGTGTCTTTTAAAAATAAAACTTAGCAATTATGGCAAAAATTCTTACTTCCTTTGGGGATCGAACACATAATTTTAATGATAATGTATTCGGTCTCCAAAATAAAATAAAAGTTGTTAAAGGTAAAAGTAAGGGCACCCCTTTTACGAAACTGATTTTGAATATCATCAAGATTGCATTAACGAGTTAGGAAACACAAATCACAATAACTATAGGGAATTAGGTGAAAAGGCTAAGGTACATCGGGGAGCCAATGGGACGAGAACTCAAAATGCTTTCACAGGATTTTGAATCGCAAAAGAAGAAAAGTAGCAATACATAATATCGACATTTTGAGATTACAGACCCAACACGTGTTAAAACAAGTTTGTTAAATACTTTGCTAAAAAATTCAGCAATTTCGAGAGGGTCCAGGATCGTTTAAATTTAGAATTCCCCAACATATTATCGACATTGCAATAATATGGTCCGGAAGTTCGTCACAAAAAGATGGGATAGAAAATGTAGTTTGGAATTACTTTAACGACAAAGCACCTAGACCGAATAGTTTCACATTTGATTTCATCAAATGATTTTGGAACTTGCTTGAAGATAATGTGTTGGAATCCATATCTCATTTTGAAACCTTGAGTTCCATATCTAAATGGTGTGATTCATCGTTTATCACTAATATCACCAAGTGAAACAACCTAAACTTATTTAGGATTATCGGTCGATTCGCCTTATAGGATTCAAACACTCAAAATTGTATTTCACTTTGAGCTATCAAAGAAATCTAACAATTTACAATGATATGATATGAATCAATTTATAGGCAAGCATGTGCACCCTAATTTGTTTCCACAGACCCATCCATCATCAATCCATACATGAATGCCCTAATTTCCAACCAATCATTGAATGCCATGTAGGCGCTTCTAGAACCTCAAACCTTATGATTATCAAACATGCCAATGATTGAGCCTCATGAGAAACGATGGTGCATCATGTGCCACCATGGTGCACCTACCATCATGATGGCGCATCATCTACCTTGAGCAACTTCACTCTTCGGAGCAACATTGAACAATCTTGAGCATCATATCATAAGTGGCTCATCAAGAGATACCATGGCTCATCATGAAACACATATGGTGCACCTTGATCATGGAGTGGCGCATCTATCATCGAATATGGCGCACCCACTTCTAGATGGAGCATATATGCTCCAAGCTAGCACACTTACTCCCTAAACGGCACATCCGCATCATGGAGTATTACAATATGCTCTTTTCCCTTTCTAGGTGTTGCATACACCCTTTTAGATGATTCATTCCTTTTTCACTTGATATGTTCCTTTGTATGATGATTCATTCCCTTTTTAGATGATCAAATCCTTTGTCACATGCTCCATGAACTCCATGTGATCCATGTTGATCTTTGATACTCCATTGCAATTCCAAGTGCACCATGTAAATTATAAGTGCTCCATGTGTTAGATAATTATGGACCACTTCATATATATGTAATGTTATCATGAAATCAATTTATTATGGTAAGAATATAAATTGTTGATGGACCGATTTATAGAATATTTACTTACCATGTGGGTTGAGTTCCCGGTTTGACTCAAGATCCTCAAGATCCCTTCTATATCTCGCATTAGGGTTTATATCTGTCTATAAATACATGTGATGAAGAGCAAATCAAAACACATGAAAATACACTAAGAAATTCGTATGGTTCATTGTTGGGGGATTTTAGAGAGAACTCTTAAGATCAACTGGAAAGGTCTTCCTAGTCTCTAGATTCGAAAATCTCAATGGAATAAGGTATGTAATCATTCTTTCATGTTTAAGTTTTCTTTTAATTAGATTCGAGATTAAAGATCTTCATATTATGCTTCCGCGTTTTATGTTTTGGTTATGAAAAGAACCAACACCATGTTGATTCTCTGTGATCCACGTTGGACAAGACTTCATACCCTAACAATATCACATTTGAAGGATTGAACAACTTCATCTAACATTCAAAGTATCTCTTAATTCTACCAAATCCTTATCTTCATACTTCTGGAAGGCCTGTTGAAGCTATATAAAGTCTACAATAGAAGCATAATACATGGCACTTGAAGAGGCAACCAAAGAGCTCATATGGTTGAAGAGTTTCTTGTCAAAACATGGAATGCAACAAGACGATTGTGTACTGTTTTATGACAACAAAAGTGCAGTTTACCTAGCAAAGAATCTAATGTTTCAGAGTACAACAAAGCACATTCAATGAGGTACCAATTCTTTCGAGAAGGATGTAACACCAATTTAATTGTATAGTTTAGTTAAGAGATTGGAAGAATCAAAGGGAGGATTGGTGGTAGAATGAATGTCATGGCGTGGAACATGGATGGCCACATCGTGGCACGAAAATTCATGCACATGTTTTAATGAACGCCATGACGTGGCAGTTGGTGCAGTCCAATCCCATGAAGCTTTTTGGTTTCTACCATATTTAAGCCCCTAAATGTTTTGTTTAGGGCATCCTCTTCACCCCTTATCTCGCATCTCAAAATTCTAGCCTCCATGCATATTTAAGAGTGTATTTCACCAATTATAAGACTTATTCTTGGATTTTTGGTAGAACTTTGGAAGAAGGAAGTTCACAAGGAAGCAATGGAAATAAGAAGAAAGTTGGATCCAACATTCTCTTCAGTTTTCTGAGTTATTGGGGGTATAAAGTTCATACCATGACATCTTTCCTTGTAGGTTCAAGTTCTAGGTAATATTTGGGTGATTTTTGTCCTTTTCGTGGATGTTCTTTGAGTTAAAAGAACTCCAGAACTTCTGATGACTTTCTAGGTCCTTGTACTTTTTGTGATTGAGAAAAAGGACCATGCTTGGTGTCTTTGGTGCCTATATTCAAGTTACAACGTCATTAATGACCTAATGGACATTAAATGCTAGATCTAGCCTTGTAATAGAGTCCAAGTTGATAAAGTTGGAATCTTTATCTATTATGTCAGTATGAAAGAATAGATCTAGAAGTATGAGCATAGAAAAAGGTAGCCACGACGTAGCGAAGTAAAAAAATTGTGATTGCCTTGTTTCTAGTATTGTCACGGTGTTTCAAAGGGTAGCCACAGCATGGCAAAGTCGAAACTTATGAGTGCCTTATTGTATTATTGCCATGACACAGTGAAGGAGGACCATGCTGTGGAAATGTCCAACATGTTGAATGTTTAACCATGTGACCCAATGGAGTAGCCATGGAAGGCCACGACATGCCGTTGACTTTGATAAAGTTTGAACGTTGAATTTTTGACCAGTTAGACTATGGATTAAAATTGAGGGTTTTGGACTATTGATGAAGATTCTACACCTGGTTTTGGTGATTAGCAGATTTGCAGGAGAAAGGGAGTGTAGAAAGGTAAGCGCGTCTCATTGTTTCGGGGTTCTTCATTTAGGTGAGTTTTCCGCATTATACATATGGGTCGAAGGCACCAATGTCGGACCCACTAGTTTGGTTATCATTTAGTAGAGGGATGTCATACGGACTCTATGCAGTCCTGTAGGATAAAATGTGGACTCTTGACCTAGGAATTCTTGTCTGTTCCTTGTTTGCTTGTGACTTTAGAGTAGGATTATCTATCATAGAGTCTATTTCACCTCACGGTATATATGGTTATGCATTCCTTGGAGTGTTGGTTATGTATCCTTGTGTATGAGATGTTGTTATGCTGTAGTGATCCGCTAAATGTGTGTGTGTGTGTGTATATATATATATATATATATATATATATATATGTGTGTGTGTGTGTATGTGTGTGTGTGTAACGACCCAAAAATCCAGGGTAAAAGTTTTATTTTTATTATAGTAAAAACACAGTTATCTTTTAAATCCAAGCATTACAAAAACATTGTTAATTAAAACATTTATTAGAGTTACATCCCAATATCACAAAATACCGAAATAACCGGTTTGTGTGATGCGATCAAGTCGGACCCATCCTTTCTAAACCGATGATACCTGAAACCATAAACAAAATTGTAAGCACGAAGCTTAGTGAGTTCCCCATAGCATACGCCACATAATCTACATAATCCCCATAACCGCATAAACCATATCAATCACATAGGCCATATCAATCATATAAGTCATATCGATCACATAAGAAACATAAGCAATGCATACAAACATATAAGGATGCCCAGAAAACCATCGGGGGTCTTACTTCGGGTGCCATGCGAACCCCCACATGGTCTTAGCCCAATGCCTCGGGAACCCCCCGTGGTCTTGACTTGGGATACAATGGAAACCCTTCAAGGTCTTATACCCTAGTGCCTTGGAACCCCTCCCCCCCCCCCCCCCCCCCCGAGGTATTTACTTAGGATGCCTTTGAAACCCTCCCAGGTCTTACACCCAAGTGCCTCGGTAAGCCCCCAAGGCCTTTACTTAGGATGCCTTGGAAACCCTCTAAGGTCTTACACCCGAGTGGCTCGGGAACCCCCCGAGGTCTTTACTTAGGATGCCTTGGAAACCCTCCAAGGTCTTACACCCAAGTGTCGCAGGAACCCCCTGAGGTCATTCATGCATGTATCACAAGACAACTAGCGTACGATATAGCATGTAACCAACTAGTATAACACATATCTCTACGTCACTAATGTACCACATATCACAAAATGGGCCAACCTTGTTGTCTTCGACCCATTGGTATGGTGAGCAGACTCACCTCACACTGCTGAAGTCCCGCGGATACAAATCTAACTGCTAGTTGACAGATTCCTGAACTATCAACATCGAAACAACACACAATTAAGAATTAGGTTCCAATACATAACCATAAGTCCATGTTTCGGGTAAAAATACCACTTTACCCCTAACCTAGCTTGATCCAAAGCCAAGGACCAAACACACACTTTGAAGGCCAAAAGACCAATCAATAAACCAAAGCTCAACATTTGGCCCAATTTTCCAAATTGGGCCCAAACCTCTACATGGTCTTACCTTAAGGCCCAACCATTTATTCTAGTCCAAACACTTGGCATTCTGATGGTCCAATATCTCATAATCATCAAGGGCCAATTATGGCCCACCTATGGCACAATTTTCCAAATTGGGCCCAAGCCTTTCCATTGGGACTTATCCTAAAGCCCAATAATTTCCTTAGTCTATAAACATGTTCCCAATTGGCCCACGACAACTTAGTCCAAGAAATAGGCCAACAAGAACACAAACCCAATTAGGGTTTTTCACATAAAATGACGATTAGGGTTAAGTGTTCTTACTTAAGCCATTAAGGACCTAATCCATTAAGTCCATCACTCCAGTAGACCAAACATACATTATTGTTGGGCGTAATTCAAAATTCCATATCCAACGGTCCAAACGTGGGTCTCGACAAATCCAAAACTCACATTTCCAAAAGTAGGGTTTTCTAAACCCTAATTAGGGTTTCTAACCCAATCGCGTGCCAATTAGTCAAATGATTAGGTTTTTAGGTCAATTAGGGCTTCATTAGGTCAATTAGGGTCAAATAAGTCGGGCACCACCCACTACCATGTCGGGTAGTTGTGGTCAATGTTGGCCACCACCTCATGGTGGTGGTGGTTATGATTTTAGACCAAACGCGTCCAAGCACTTATACTAGCAATCCAATCACACAAATAAACACCGCCACCCAGCACGGTGGCTTGTGGCGGCAGCCACCACCTCATGGTAGTGGTGGTGGCCATTTCCTTGATTATTATGGCCAATGCTATGATTATACAACATAATATTCCAAAATAAACACTCACACACAATATAACACACACACTCATCCACCCTTATTGCGGTAGGCGGTGGTCGAACGTGCTAGACACCACCTCATGTTCAGACAAGCAACACCCGTCAACCATACTAAACACGCATACACACACGAGCAGAAACACAAACCACAACTGAACTTCTATCTTCGAGGAGGACGATGACGACGGCGCGGCGGAAGGGACGTAGTGGCCACTAAATACACTCGACCGGTCTCCCCACGACCACAGTAACGGGCTCGAGCTCTCGCATTCGTTGGCGGTAAGAGTAATGGCGGTGATGCGTCAGCAGAAAAAAGGAGAAGAAGAGAGATAGTCGGAACAGTAACAAAGACAAGCATAGATGGCTTTTTCCGATTGACTGTTGCCATAACGCCCCCAAGCCGGTCTTCGTCATCAACCACAGTGGGAGCGACAGAGGGAATGGTGGTCGCGCCTCCTCCGGAAAACGACCATAGTGGCCATGACTCCCGGTTCCCATCGGTCTTCGATATCTCCGGTCGTAGAAACGTGTGAGGCTAGCTTCGTCGGCAACAATGGTCCGCCGGTGGCCTTGGTTGATCGGACAAGCCAGATGATAAGGTGGTGGCGTATGGACAATGGGGTTACAAGGTTGTTGGGTGGAGGTGAGATTAGGGTTAGCGTTATGGTGCACAAAGGTGACGGATTTTATGCCACCCCCCCCCCCCCCCGGTCCAAAGTCAACTTTTGACCAGTTAACACATTTAACCCCTCATCCTCTTATTATTTTCAAATCAACTCCTTAAATTACCAAATAACCCCCATATTTATTAATTTATTACAACTAAACTTCGAGAAGTGACCATTTAACCCTCAACATTCGAAACTCCTTTCTATTTAAGTCCAATATTTACCAAAAATCCCTGACTTTTGAAAATATTTACAAAACAAATCCTAAAATTACACTTTAATCCTTGAAAGTCCAACTTATATTACTAGGCTCCCCGAAACCAACACTCCGTTAAATATTATGGATTTTATGGCTACTATAAAATAATATAAAATATAAATTTGCATCTTGTGGTTCAAAGTTTGTTATTAAATTAATCAATTTCAAACGGAATGTTACAATATATCTTGTATGATAGGATGCAGAAGTAGTGGTATGTTGGTTAGATTACCACTAGGCTGGTTATCATGTAGTAGAGTGCCCTAGAGGTTGTATGTAGTCATGTAGGATATGATGAGAACTCTTGATCTAGGATTTCTTGTATCTTCCTTCTTTGGTTGTGCTGTAGTGATCGTATATATATATATATATATATATATATATATATATATATATATATCATGTCTAATAGGATATAGAAGTAGTGGTATGTTGGTTAGAGTACCCGTAGGCTAGTTATGATCTAGTGGAGTGCCCTAGAGGCTATATGTAGTCATGTAGGATAGCCTAAGAACTCTTCATCTAGGATTTCTTGCATGTTCCTTGTTATGTTGTGGCTCTAGAGTTGGATCATCTACTAGTGGAAAAGTGTGATTTGAGGAGTCTAGTAGGCGGTAGTGCGCTGTATGATTCATACTTGATTGTATTATGTGCCTACTTGATCATTGATAGTTATATGTTGCCATGTAGTGCTATATAAGGCTAAAGAGGTCCTACTATGTGTTATAGGCCAAGATACTAGGTGCATGCCGGTTGTAAGCCATAGGCGCAGAGGCTCAGGAAGAGCGGTTAGGTTGAGGATTAGGCCAAGATAAGCGTGGTAATCTAGTTTGATGATTGTGGACCCGATATGCATGCTAGTATGTTTGTTGTATGGGATATTTTAGGGAAACTCACAAAGCTTTGTGTTTACCCAGTTGTTATTGTGTTTTCAGGTAGCATCGGCTATTATAGGAAGGTAAAGGCATGATTGTACACAACCATGCACATCAATGAAGATTTCGTGTTATCATATTACTCTAATTTTAATAAATGTAACTTTGGAAAATGGTTTTCTTAAAACGGGTTTTATAATGTGGAGTTTTACCATAATAAAAGTGTTTTTTTTTTATTGTGAAAATGGACGTTACAGGATGGTATTAGAGCCCTGGTTTGAGGGATTTGGTGGACCACTTATTTAAACCCAAACTTAAACTAGGATCCAGGAACTTTCACAAAATGTTTTCGAAAAAGAAACTTATAATAAAAGGGTTGTTTTGGGGATATGGCGTAGGTCTCTTGACATGTTCTTGTTTGACTATTAGCTTGGGATCGAAAACATAGACCCTTGACTTCACCTTGGTCTTACATGATTATGTAGTGTGTGCAGTCAGTCGGAGCCTGAACTGGAGAGTGATTCCCAAAATACCCATACTTGTTATATGTAATGCATTTAAATTTGTTGATAGGTGGATTTTTAGAAAAGCATGCTAGTGGATAAGCTAAGTTCTCTTAGGAGCTACTGGATAGTAGTTCCAAATTTCTATGACGCCTTATGATATAGGCAATTGCTTGTTATATGATATTTGATTGTATGATTTATATGTGTATGTTGTGTAGTTGTATACGGTCGGGATTGAATAGCCTTAAAATGATTGTCTCAGCCATATTTCTTGTTCCTTATTTGGTTGTGGAAATAGGATAGAGATAATTATTCGTTGGTCTATATAAGCCTGTATTATGTACAACAAGCACACATAAAATCAACCAATGATGCAAAGGCAAGGAAAATATTAGGTGGAGTGTTTAGGACGTTAGTTATGACTCTTAAGTAGCAGGTGGGTGTCAGTACACCTTGTAGTGGTCTAGTGCAGTGACTTGTGGCCTTGGGATGAATTCTATATTGACTAGGAATATGTGTGTAAGGTAGTATGGGCCCGTGCTATTGAAAGCACATCTATTTGAGATTCTAGGGGAGCCTCAAGCTAAAAAGGAACTAATACAAGGTGGCCTAGTGTGTTGAGCACTATGTTTTTGTGACAACCGTCAAATTCTAGTAAAGTCAAAGTCAAATAAAGTCAACAAGTCAAACCGGTCGACTCAATTAACCCGTGGGTACTAGGGTTTATGTTAGGTAATTACTAAACATCTCGCTATGCTAATGAGAAATCATCAATCGAAAAGTCCGTACATCTAGATTCCTCTAACCTAAAACTATGGTATGTAACGAACCAAACCGATAAAACAATGTTTCATACTCATCGGGAGTGTGTAAGTTCCTTAAACATTTCTTAAAGGGGCTTACGGACCTTGCATTGTAGAGCCAAACACTCACGAATGTCACACATGAAACCTATCTCAATCGTTTTCACTCTATCTCTCTTCATCTAGAATCTCTCCCAAATCTCTCTAAGTATGTCAAATCTCTCCCAAATCTCTCTTTGTATGAGAAATCTCTCCAAGTATGTCAAATCTCTCACCAAATATCTCCAAGAATATGAAATCTCTCCCAAATCTCTCTTTGTATGTGAAATCTCTCCCAAATCTCTCTTTGTGTGAGAAATCTCTCCAAGTATGTCAAATCTCTCCCAAATCTCTCTCAAAAGTTCCTTAAACTTTTTGTAGTCTTTCGGGCCATCCCAACCCTTAACCAGGTCAAAAACCGCTCGAAAACGGAAATCTACGCGAAAAACAGCCTTAAGGAGCCGAAACCCCTCTTAGGATCGAAAGTCCTCTTAGGGACCGAACCCTCTTGGACAGGACCCGAAGGCTGCTGAATCGAACCCTAAGGGTGCTCTCGGGCCCGAACCTCACACAAGGAACTGAAGCTACCTTCAGTCCATTTCGCCTCCTACCCCTTTCGCTCCATTTCGCCTTCGGCCTTGCAGCAGAAGGGACCGAACCTCGGCCTAGGACCGAGAGGCCTCGTAGGAAGCTCTTTTTCACCCGGTTTTCGACTAGTTTTGTGTTTTAGGCCCGTTTTTAATTGTTTTAATGCGGGATTTTCACCCAAAACTTTATTTTAACATATAAGGCCCCATATTTATTAATTAATCACGTTTTTTTGGGATAAATCTTATCCAAGAAGAGTGGGTGAAGTACAAGAGGTGGAGTGTTGACTTTTCTTTACTTTATGACACAAGAAACCACCCATACCCACTCTATGACTAACCTACACTCCTCCCCACCATCCCTAGTCACTTCCTTGTACATTTCCATCAATCATCAGCCATTTCCCACGTTCTTAGAGATGGAACATCCATCCTCTCTCCTCACACTTCATTCATTCTCTCATTTTCCACCAAAAGATCCATCACTTTTCTCTCTAACTTTTTCTCTCTATTTCGAGACTCCAAGGCTGATCATCAAACTTTATTATACTCTTGGTAAGTATAATCATCTTCCTTGTGATTATTACACTTCATTCTACACAAATCATTGATTGCTTACACAAACTCCATCACGTTGATGTTTGATTCTCGAAAATCTTCAAGGCATCTTCAAGTGTTCTTTAGTTGAACACTTCTCTTCTCCAACATTCATCTACTGAAATCACATAAGGTGAGTTCATACCCCTGTATTTTCATGTTTTCTTAAGTTTTAAGGGGGGGGGGGGGGGGAATACAAGTTAAAACACCAAAAACATAACTAAACTTCTCTAACTGCTTTCATCAGAAAAGTTGGACTCCATTCACGGACTGTTTTGGACAACTTAAACATTTTAGTTTTCAAAACTGTATTAGGTGCAAATATTTCAGGTTCTTAGACTTAAAATGACTACTTTCACATCTCCATACGATTTTTCTACAATTTATGGTGATTTTTACAAAACTGCCTATCATTTCAAACATCAATCCGGACCGGTCTGTGATTATGGACTTTTTCACACAAGTTGGAGGTCATTAAAGTTCATAATAAAAATTATGAACAAATTAGACTCAATTCCCAAACTCTCAGAATTTACGGATTCTGATTTGGACCTTTGACGATTTTTCTATAAATTTTCTAAGATCAGTAAAATAAAATGTTAATAACAGAAAAATGCTATCAATTTCATTTCACCTTGTAATACGTTGAGCAAGGTGTATATCTTTATGTGAAAATATATTCTTACAAATAGATGACATTTTGTCTTAGTATATAGTATACATCAGAATACAAATGGATTTTTACCTTCAAAAGTGTGGTAATTAATTAGTTGTTATAATGCATGTTGCTTCACTTTAGTAAAAGGTATATATACATATCGGTAAACAAAAAGGTTTTTACCTTGGAAAATACAGTAGCTAACCATAATAACAAAGTTATAAATGTTACATTTAAACGTTTTGATAAACTATAATAGGTATGGTTTATGTTTCCATTAACACAACAAACACATTTCGGAAGGTTTTATTCCCACAGAAAAAGGTTTTACACTCCCGCACACCACACGTAAACTTGTTAACTTAAGTTGTGAGACATTCTCTCCCTGTACATCCGAGTACGGGATTCAAATTCCTGGTAGTTATAACCAGAGTCTCTTTTAGGGAGAACGTGATAGTTGTGTATAGATCTATATTGGGTTAGACACCCCACACCTTGCTGCTAGCTACAGTGGGACCTGTAGGTCTACGGGTGACAAGTGTCATATCAGTTTCGCGACGCCTAAAAAACGTCGTGGCAGGTTCATTTAGTCATAGTATGGTTATAGCGACTCACATTGGAAGTTAACAAATCATAAAGTTTACGGGAATTTTTATAATTAAAAGGGGTTTTATGTCAATTTAAAATCACTTTCTATATCAATAAGTACGGATACTACTGTACACTTTCGGTCTTGGTATTTAAGACTACACGTCATTCTTTACGGGATTTTCCCTCAAATCAAAAAGGGTTTTATGCCGATTTAAAACCGAGTTTATATCATAAAGTATGGAAATACTTGTTTATTCTTGGTCCTGGGATTTAGGACTACATAACTTTTATAAGGAAAATATTGGATTTTTCTTGGTAACACACAACACATTACAAAGAACGGTTTCGAAACTCTTTATCTCAAAAACTTATGAACTCACTAACTTAATTGTTGACACTTTTTCAAAACTACTTGTATTCTCAGGAAATCAACGAAACCAAGTAAAAACAAACTTTTGAGGATGGAACGCTACGGCGTTGAACAACTATTTTTATATCATGTCATGATCAATCATTGAAATATGTAATACGTGAATCCATGTAATTCTTTTCTGATTATATTTATGATTGACTATATTTACTTTGAGCACTATTATACTCGTTGTTGTGATACTATACATGAAGTCCGCCACCCCCAGACGTTTCTGCCATCCTTGGTTTGGGGGTGTGACATTTTTGATGTCTGATCTTTCCATTGTATACTTTTAGTATGTCGGCTATTGGAGGTTCAGGATTAGGTGCAGGTGAGGAGATCTATGGGATCATTCCTGCCAGAGTGGCTGAGACGATCAATGAGGCAATTTACAGTTACTTTTTTCGGTCAAGACCGCATTAATCAAGTAGTTTGACTGACACCATGCCACTATCATGCAGGTTGATGCTACTGCAGCCACATCAGTTCGCACCATTATAGGATCTCAGAGAGACAGGACGATACAGTACTAGGAGTTTAGTTATACGAAGCCTCTAGAGTTCAGAGGCGACAGGGACCAGATTCTTCCTCTGATATGGATATATAACCTGGAGGCATGTTTATACACATTTTCGTGTTCCGAGGATCAAAATGTGAAATTTGCACTTAACCTACTTCTCTGGGGTGCGAAGGATTGGTGGGAGTTTTTTGGCACATAGATTTTCTCTTGGGGAGTGTAGGCATCTGGCAAAAGAGTACATGTCGCTCAAGCAGACGAGTAAGTTGGTGGCAAAGATCACCAGGATGTTTATCAAGAGAGCTCTTTTCTGCCTGAGTATGACACTTCAGGGCATATGTAGATGTTGCAATAATTGAGTTTTCTCAAGATGGAGATTCGACAGTTTGTATCGACTCAACTATATTAGACATTAACTGATTTGTAGTTATGTACCAGGAGAAGGGAGATTGATTTGGAGATTTAGTAGAAGGAGGAAGAAACAACCTCAGGGTAGTATCAGTTGGTGGCCAATCAATTCAAGTCAGTCGAATTAAGTTCAGATCCGGCTGAATATAAGAAAGCTGAGTGTGGCAAGTGTGGGAAGTTTCATACTTGGAATCCTAGTATATTCTATATTGTCCCTTGTGTATTGATAATTTCATTTTGTTCCTTGTGAGGTATGTGGGGCGTACCACATGGTACGTTTGACGTACTCATGTGAGGGTTGGTTAGGGCTTCAGACACGTGCACGGGGCATACATCCATGTATGCGGGGCGTACGTGTGCTTTAACGAAAACCCTAATTTTGGGGTTGGACAGTATATAATCATCCTAATGGCACATGAAAACCTTAATTCATAGCCTCATATGACAATCTAGCCTCATATTCGAAACCCTAAGCCTCTCCTTTGTGTTTTGAGTTCATTATGTTCATTTTGTTTTGTTTTGGTCCATATTCAAGAAGTAGAAGCTTGGTGCGTGGTGGTGGATTAAAGAGGAGCATGTGGATCTTGATTATTTGCTTCATTTTCATCATGGTTGAGATAAAAGTTATGAACTTGTTCATTTATGGATTAGATCTATTATATATGAGTTTTGGTCCCTTTTTGGCCACAATAATAAGATCTAGTGGTTTATACTACTCCTGAAGCTAAGAGTTTTCAGTCTTGGTGTTTCTGAGGTTCAAGGGCCATAAAGTTGGACCCTTTAGGGTTTTGAATCCCCCATGCATGAGATTATGTCCATTTGGTTAAAGTTTAATGCTATATCTTAAAGATAGGTCTTTATGGTGCATGAAAAGTCATCAAGTTAGTGACTTTATGGTTCAAGACGTTTATTAGGGTTGAGATTTGTGATTTGGACTTCTATACTTAAATATTAAGAGCATAAAGATAAATTTGGGTTAATGGGTAAGTACGTTGGCGTACAATTCTATACGCACAATGTACAAGACTTTTTCCATGTACCCTTGGCGTATAACTGAGTACGCTCCACATAGTCAGTCATATGGAATTTTGCATGTTAGTTGTAACACCCAAAGTTTTGGAGACCAAGAAAGGAAAGAAAACCCTAACTTTAAAGGGGGACTCGGCGAGTCCAAGCGGGATCCGGGTCGAGGAGTAAGTGACCGACTCGACGAGTCGGTGAAGGAGACTCGACGAGTCAGGTCTGTTCGAGGAAAACCCTAAATTCGGGACTTGGAGCCTATTTAAGCGCCTCATTCTCTCCCCTAGGGTTCCTTTACAGCCCCTATAACCCAGAACACCAAACCCTAGCCGCCATATCCATTTTTGAGCTAATTATCGTCTTGAGGAGTGCATTTAAGCTTGGAGAAGGAAGAAGGATCTTGAAGGTGCAAGGAGGGGGCTATAGATATGAGATTGGGAAGATATTTCTGAACATCTGAAGGTATTAAGTCATTTCCCTTTCTTTAGATCTATTTTGGTTGTGAGTTTTGGGGCTTTTAGCCATGAGTAGTGATCAATTTGAGTTAGAAGCCGGATCTGGAGTTGCTACTTCAGATCTAAGTGTATTTTGGTCTTGGAGAGCATAAAGTTTCAGCCCTTGAGTTGATTGTGGAGCCTCTTTGCCTTAAACCATAGTTTATGGTGTATTTTGCCTACATCTCCTTCTCTACAGGTAAAGTTTGCAACTTTACGTGAGGAATAGGCTTGGGAAGGGTAGATCTACAGTTTGGAATCCATGCATGACTCAAAAGTCTTCTGCATGTATAGAGATCTGAATGGACTCGGCGAGTCCTTTGAGTGGACTCGGCGAGCAGCATGAAGATGAGGAGGAACTCGACGAGTGGGATGAACAGCTCATCGAGTCAGATGAAGTTGGGCAGGAACTTGGTGAGTTGGATGAACTACTCGGCGAGTCTATTGAAGGTTGCCTTGGACTCGGCGAGTTTAGACTCCAATCAGTGAGTCGATTGGAGACTCGGTGAGTTGGACAGGTCAGGACTCGAAAATCGGTAGGCTCGGCGAGTCAAGGACTGACTCGGCGAGTCGAGTCGCGAATAGAAGGACTCTGAACATATGAACTCGGCGAGTCAATAGGGTGACTCGGCGAGTAGTGTTGACCCAGAAGGTTGACTTTGACCAGGACTTTGACTTTGACCAGAGTTGACTTGGTTGTCTTTCGGGGGTCGGTTAGACTCAGTGTTGCATTGATATTGGTAGTTCGGGGAGCGAGTGGAGCTGAAGTTCAGAGAGTTGCCAGGCAGCAGCTTGTGGGTTCATTAGCCAGTTCAGCCAGTGCAGGTGAGTTTTGCCTTTGTGTGAATGGGTCTACGGCCACAATGCCGGCCCATGTAGTTGTGAGTAGAAGACCCGGGGGTTAGCCCTAGGCACAGGATGCTAGTATGATATTCAGGACGAGGTCCAATGATAGAGTGTAGGTTCCTAAGGAATGGTTTGTGTGATAGTTTATACTTGTGGTCTGCGTGATACTCGTATGTGCCTGGTAGGGAGGTGAGTGTGGGCGAGGTCCCGTATCTCACCAATAGCAGGATGTGGATGGTGTTCCACATCTCAGTAGCAGCAGATCAGGGGCGAGGCCCAAGTTAGGGATGAAGTGAGGGTGGGCTGGGCCGTACCTCACTATCATCAGGAGTATGGACGGGGTTCCATGACTCATCAGTAGCAGGACAAGGGCGGGACCCAGAGATAGGCGAGGCCTTAGGAAAAGATCCGTTAGGATGTGTTTAGCTTATGCGATGTGATGTGATATGTTTATGTGCTATTATGTGTTAGTGGGCGGGGCCATGTGACAAGCGAGGCCTAAGTGAAACAGATCTGTAACCGAGCGGGGATCGAAGCTAGGCGGGGCCTGGAGCGGCGGGGCCGTTGTGGCGGGCGAGGCCCAGAATATAGAGGGCGTGGCCCAATATGTGTAGTATGTGCAATTTGTGGTTATGCATGGTATGTGGTAGGGTGGGGAACTAACTAAGCTTCGTGCTTACGGTTTTCAGTTTTGGTTTCAGGTACTTCCGGTAGCGGAGGGAAGAGCTCGGGGTGATCGCATGGCACACACCATATATTAGACAGCCTGGGAATGTTACTCTGATAACGAACATGTATTTTGGAAACTAATACTCTGTTTACGTTTTGAATTGATGAATTTGTTTAAAGTAATGTTTTATTAAAAGAAATTTTTTAGCCTTGAATTTTGGGACGTTACATTGGCATTCATGTTTGGGCTTTCTTTTGGGCTTGCGTGTTTGACTTCTTATTGGGGCATCTTATACCATGTGTTTTGGAGTAGGAAAAATGGTTGGGCTTAAGGGTAAGGCCCATGTAAGGGTTTTGAGCCTAATTTGGAAAATAGGCCATCATTTGGCCTTAGTAATGATTCAGCAGTCGAGGTGAGTTTCATCACTAGGTTTAGCAAGTCTAAGGCACCAATGTCGACCCTTATTAACTATTCTAGGATGCTAGGAGTCTGTGTGACCCTTTCATGTATTATTTACTGCTATGTATACCAGGCGGGGCTCGATGTCGAGCGTGGCCTGATTACTGACACATATGCTATTGTTTTATGATAATTGTATGTGTTAGCATGATTATGTGATGTATATAGATGTTGTATGTGTATAGTGGGTGGGGCCTAAGAATAAAAAATATGTATACCGAGTGGGGCTCGATTTCGGGCAGGGCCTGATAGAGGGCGGGGCCATATGTAGGGCGGTGGCCCAACATATGATTTATTATGTATAGTAAGGGGTAGTTTAGGGAACTCAATAAGCTTCATGCTTAAGGATTTCAATTTATGTTTCAGGTACTTTTGGTTCCAAGAGGAAGAGCGCGGGATGGCTGCATCGCACACACAACATAGGTACCGCTTTAGATATGATACTCTGATTGATATGATGTTTGATACACTTATTTTCTTTTGGTTTGTATGGATAATGTTTTTCCAATACTTTTTTTATTTAAATTAATAATAAAATTCTTGGATCATATTTTTTGGATGTTACAAGTGGGTATCAGAGCCTTAGTTTGAGGGATTCGGGTACACTCTCAGGTGTGTCTGAACCCAAACTGAGGATTTGGTAATGTTTTCTGAAATATATATATATATATATATATATATATATATATATATATAATAATAATAATAATAATAATAATAATAATAAAATGGATTTTTTCTAAAATAAGGAAGGGCGTGGTGCATGGAATCAGACGAGCTTAAGTAAGTTTTTCCAAATTACCTATACATGTTATCCTATTTCGTTTGATCTGTGAATCTGTGAATTGCATGCTAGTTAGGGCTCAGGATCAGCTCAGTTTTTGCATGATACAATGATAAGAGAGATGACTTTGCATGCCTATTATATGAGATTGTAAACTTTCACGCTAGTACTTATCAGTCTGTGATAGGATGGCATGCTTAGGTTATGTTTTATTTTGGTTACTTGATGCTCGAATGTGGCTACCTTTGTGCTTTAAGAAGTTCGAACTAGCTTCAGCTAACTAGTAGACAAATATGCTTTGTTACATATTAGGGGAACTAAATAATTTTAGAAGGTTAGGTTTTAACTCTATTGTGCAACCCTTGTTTGATTCCAACCGTTGTAGTGTGAGACCTCTCATTCGAAGAATTATCTTATTTTAGTGATAGGTAATTGTATTCATGTGCTAGTTAGTGGGAGTTAGCATGAGTTCCTTCTACAGCTGATGGTAGAGAATGGTATGGAATTTTCACTAGGAAAACCTAGGATAAGATCTAGTGCTGGGAGCCTTATTTGTGAGAGAAAATTTGTATGGATATAAAGTAACTTGGTTGAGTCAAAGCTATTTTTGAGGAAAGAACGGATAGATGTGGAAGGTAGTATGGGCCCGTATTCCTAGAAGAAGAGGATCCCTACTTGATTCAAGAAGAGTTGCGATGAAACCAAGGATCTTGTGGATTTATGTTTCTTCGATATATATTTCAATGCATATTATGATGATTTAAATGGTTTATTTTTAGTATGGTGACATTGAGAGGCAGACCTGTTGGTAGTTTTTGTGCTGGTGAGGGTTCAGGATCAGTATCTGGAGTCGGGCAGCTCGATGAGCAGACCAGGGAGTTCATCTCGTCTGAGATTACTCGTTGCATTCTCGATTTGACTCATGTGATCTTCGACAGAGTCAAGGATGGTATTATGGAGGTTTTGGATGAGCGGTTGAGCTCGTTTCGTTATGAGATGATGGCACTAGCAGAAGCACATTCTTTGACATTTAAGGATTTCCAGGCATGTGGAGCTCCATACTATCATGAGGAGAAGGACACCATAGCGAGTCAGTAGTGGTTAGCAGATGTTGCTAACGCCTTTCGCACCAATCATTTTCCCGAGGTGTACAAGATCAGACTAGCTTCCTACCTTATAAAGGACAATACACGAGACTGGTTGGAGGAGGTAGGACGTTCAGTGGATGATGATGTTGTTGACGTGATGTCATGGGATGATTTCTCGATCAGCTTCCAAGCTGAGTTTTAGTTGGTGATTGATGTGTAACAGTTCGCGCAAGAGTTCCAGGATCTCCGCCAGACTACGGAGATGGTGGCAGAGATAACCGCGATGTTCTGGGAGAGGGCGCTTCAGATTCCGCAGTATGTGGCGAATGAGGAGATGAAGAAGGCTCGATATCATGAGATGTTGAGGAGTGAAATTCGGCAGTTTGTGAGCCGATCCAGTTACAAGACGCTGGAGGATATGATAGCTCGACCTAGGGAGAGGGAGATTGACATGGAGATGGAGTGGAAAAGAAAGTTGAATGAGGTTCAGACATCAGGGGGTTCGGGAAAAAGGCCTAAGGTATAGGAGATCAGATCGAGAGGCCATCAGGGCTGTAGTCGTTGTGGTAAATGCAGAAAGGCACACACAGGACCATGCGGTCGGACGGGTTAGTAGCCATTCCTTCAACTCTTCGGATTACTGACGGCCGCCACGGGTGAGCAGATGCACCTACGGGAAAGAGTAGGGCTTTCCTGCTAACGGTAGAAGAGGCGCATGTTGCTCCCGATGTGGTGACGGGTATGTATCTTATCCATTGGTTTTTATTTATATTGAATTAGTTGGTTATGTTTATATGTTTCATTTTTGGATCGTCCCTTGTGGACGATATTTCTACCTTGGTATTGTTTGATTTTAGGGGCTACCCGATCGTTTGTAACGCGTGCGCTTAGCAAGAGATTTGTTGGAGCTCCGGGGGAGCTAGATTGTCCTTTAGAAGATGAGATTGTTGACGATAGGTTTGTTCTGGTTGCAAGGATTCATCATGGATGTACTCTACAGTTATTCAGTGAGCAATATCCAGCTGACTTGGTTCCCATTACTCTGCAATGGAACAAGATGATAGTAGCCATGGATAGGTTAAGCCCTAATGGGGGAAGTGATCGACTGTGAGAAGCAGTTAGTTCGGGTTCGGACCGCAAGTGGGGGATAGTTGGTGATTCATGGGTAGAGACCGCAACGTTGGCCAATTTTGTGTTCGGCAGCGAGGGTCAGACGCTATCTTCAGCAGGGTTCCTCCGGTTATGTAGCCTATGTCATCGATACCCGAGATAAGGGTAAGGTGACTGTGGATGATGTGCCAATTGTGTGGGATTACTTATATGTACTCCCGAAGGATTTGTCTGGGGTTCCTTCGAAGAGGTAGGTTGAGTTCATGAATGATCTGGTTCTCGGTGCGGCTCTAATAGCCTAAGCACCGTATCAGTTGGCTCCTCTTGAGATGCAAGTTTTGTCTACATAACTACAGGAGATGTTAGACCTAGGATTTATTTGACCGAGTAGTTCGCCTTGTGGAGCACCGATTATATTCGTGTAGAAGAAGGATTGGTATCATCGTATGTGTATAAGGATATATGATCTTTCTGACCAGCTTTAGGGTGCACCTTTTTTCTACAAGATTGATTTGCGATCGAGTTATCATTAGATGCGGGTTAGGTATAAGGATATGCAGAGGACAACTTTTTGGAGTCGATATGGTCATTACGAGTTCGTGGGGTCTGTTGCACTATTTACACGGATCAAAATAGCTTGGGGAATATTTTTGCAATACTATTTTATATAAATTAAAAATGAAATTTTTGGAACTTATTTTTTAGACGTTACATCGTTGGTGAAGCAAGGATGGCCATTTAGGTAGAGATTGCAGGTGGAGTATGCGAGCTTGCTTCCATTACGGCCAGGAGCACCACATCAGAGCTTATTGTCCTTTTCTCATCTTCGGTGAGGTGTTGGACCCTACACCCCTAGCTTGGCAATTACCTGACGATCGTCGTGGTATGGCTGGAGTTCCGTAGACCGAGGTTTGATAAGTAGTTATTTTATTCAGTTGATTATTGTAGTTTTGCTATTCATTGGTATATTTCTATGTTTTGAAATTCAGTTATAATCTCAAATGATCAATGGAATGGAATTATCTTATTTATCTTTGATTTTATATAATTTCTTATTATCAAGGACTGATTATTGTATTTGGTGTTTTGCTTGCGTTTTGGAATTTGTGAATGTTGTTGTCGGTGTAGATTTTCCTAAGCATTAGGATGTTAAGGGTGGGGGTGAAGTAGTAGGGTTCAAGTTGGCTTAGAATTTAGTAAGGTGGTTGAGGTTCTCAGGATCTAGTATACTCCAAATGGGCATGAGTGGAGCCTCACACCATGAAATCCTTATGTGAAAGTTCAATTCTCATCCGTATTCTCCATGTTTAAGACTCGTGTATATTTGTTTAATCCGCTGATTTTGAATCAAGATCATTGTCGGTTGTTGGATTTCCCTTGGAGTCATCTCAGTTTTAGTTGTGTTAGAAATCTGTAGGGCATCCTCATGTTCTAGGCTCTAGGGTGTTAGGAGCCTGGGTTGAGGGTTGAGGGTCTGAGTCGTAGCCCAAAAGCCAGGCAGGGTTAGTTAAGTTTTGTTGGGGTTGCTATGTGTTTTGTTAGGCTGAGAGTGCTATTGTTGGTTAGCAGATCGAAGATAAGCCCAAGTGTTGTTGTTGGTTAGAGGATCGGGGTTAATCACAATTGTTGTTAATGGATAGTAGGGCATGGTTGTTTGACCCGAGTGGGACTATGGTGTGACAACCGTCAAAATTCAAGTTAGTTAGATTTGAATAAACTTAGCTACACATATAGGCACTACACATATTAGACTTAGTAACTAGAAGCTAAGTTATAACCTAGTAGAATCTTGGAAACAGATAGAGACAATGGATAATGTGCTTGGATTTCACATTGGTATGTGAATTCTACTACTACTTAACTGTAGTGACTATCAATATTCGGGTTACTCTTTGACTCGAACAACATTTCATGAATCATATACACACATCATGCACTTGACCTAGAAGTAGAAGTTAGTTCAAAGTCTCATAGAAACTTAAGTCAAAGTTGAAGACTAGGACTAGTATACTTGATTCCTCAATTTCGCTTGAATCTTGGAATCACTACATAGAATGCCAATAGACCGATAAAAATAAACTACAAACATTATTTATAACTATAAAAGAGTTATAATACCATAAGATAATTTGAAGTTTCAAATATTCAATTTATTTTGATATTCAAAGTTTATTAAACTCGAAAACCCTAAAAGCCCTAAAACCTAAATTTATAAAATTTGACATCAAGAATTCTATAAAAATAGTTATGAAACTTATAATATTATCTTAAAAAAATTAAATTCAGGGAAATATAATCAAGAAAAATAAAAATTTAAGTCATTAACATTCATCCTTAATTTATAAGTCAAAAATCAAGGTTTCATGAATAAAAACTTGATTTTAGTGCACATTTTATATAAAATTTAGATATTTTATAAAAAAAACTTAAATTTTATAAAACAAAATGAATGAGAAATGGTTATTATACTCAAAATTTCGGACCCCTCTCTTCCCATATATCTCTCACACTCTCACTCTCCAACACACACACATCTCTCTTCTTTCTCTCTCTAGAAAACTCTCTCTACCTTCTCTCTAATTTTTTTTCTCCAAACACCACAACCACAGCCTCTTAACCACGAAATTATGGAGATTCATAAGGGTTTTTCTAGCCACAAATAAATTTAAGGTAAAGAACATACATCTCTTGAAGATCCACAACAATGATTTAAGTTATGCATGTGCATTTTGCTTCAAAAAAGCGACTTCTACTTCTTCATCTTCTTCAAAATTGTTTTCTTTTTGTTAAAATGGTTTTTAGAACATCATGGATGTGTTCAAACACCATGCATGTATGATAAACAAGGTTGCATGTTCATGATCTTAGTGCAAAAATCGATTTTAAGGACTAAAACATCAAACTCAAGTTAAGAGTTTTTTAGAAACAAAATTTTGTTCATAAATGCATGTATACATTTTGATAAGTTTTAATATTTTGATCTATGGAGACACGACTAAAATATGAATTTATCATGATATATTTAAATTATTTCAAAAGATTTACTCAAGGAAATGATGAAAACTCACTTTTCTAACCAATCATCATGCATGCAATCTGCCAGATTTCTTTATCTTACTTTAAACTGTCATATCTCACTCATTTCTTAACCAAAATTCGTGATTCTTTTTCTGAAATATATTATTTTGAGTTAGCTTTCAAACTCATCTGACCTCACTGGAATATTCAAATATTTCGATTTTTAGTAATTTCTACAAAACCGTTACTCAATCAGCACCTTTTTGTGAATACTAGTTTCGTATTGCATGTTCAAAGATCTTAGTCATCACTAAAAATTGGAAAATTTTATTTGAGCACTTAACATCAGTTATTAAGAGGTATAAAAATATCTTGATTCAAAAGCTTTTGAAACATGTTGCAAAAATTCTCAAAGTAACATCAATAATTTTTACCAAAATCACAAGAATCAAGTTTTCTCTATAATTGTTTCAGCCTTTAGGCCTGTTTTTCGACATCAAAAATAGGAAAACAATTTTTCATTGTTATTAAATTGTTTGAAGTTGCATTCTGGAAATTTTCAGCTCAATATATATTTTCTTTATTTTTATATGAAAATAATAAGAAAATAGAGTGTTAAATCATATAAAATACTTACACTAGTAAATGAATTCTGGGAAAAATTCTTGGATGATTATTTAAGTTAATAAACATCTCCCATGAAGTTTCAATGACTTTTGTTACTGTTTAGTATGATTTTTAATTTTCTTTTTATTTAGCTCTAATAAATCATAAAACAACTTTAGGGAAATTTAAAATATTATTTTTAATTTTTCGCAGCTTGTACCATTTATTTAAGAGTCAGAAAATATTTTGGGAATTTTTCACAATGTATATCTATTTTTCCATGATTTTTGTGTTTATAATGGACTAAAAACAGGAAAAATAGTTCTACTCTTCCAAAATTAATGAAAATTTATCAGCACACATTGTAGTACATTAGGATGCTACATAAAAGTTTTTATGATTTTTCTCTTCTGTATACTATTTGTCTCCTATTTTCTAAGATTAAATACACTTAAATACAAAAAATCGGATTTCATTATATAAAAACCACATTTGGTATTTTTCCTAGATTATTTACTCTGTAAATGAAGTGTACAAAATTTTTGGTAATTTACTTTAACTGTTTAATAATTATTCTCCAATTAATGATTATTTAAGAGGATAAATCAAAGAAAAATAGAAAGACTAATTGAAAAATATCTTGTATAATTTTTCACAGCTTCTACATGTATAATAAAAGTGTTACAAAAATTTTGGGTAATTTTGGAAACTTTTTTCTATTTATTTCAATCGTTATTAGAATAAAAGCACAAAAATCATAAAATTAGGTTAAACAATTTAGAAGACCATTTTTATATTTTTCCCAGCTCAAGTATGTCTAATAGAAGTATTATAAAATGTTAGGGAATTTTTTTATGAAGGATTAAAATTTTGGAAAAATAGTTAATCATATAAAAAATTCAAAGGAAAATTTATGGAAGACCTATACTCTGTTTAGAATCAAAATGCAAAGTTTGAGAATTTTTGGAAACTGTTTGATAATATTTTGGCTTTTAAGAGCTTAAAACACATTTAAATGTGTTGAAATAGCCTCAATTAATATTACAAAAATCTGGAAATTATTATTCAAAATTGTCTTAATCACATGAGCTATAAAATTTCACCATTTCAGAAAAATGTTTGTAACTTAACAATATTAAATTTTGACACATTATTGGCATAATTCTATTGTAGTAGTAAGTATACTAGTATTAGATTACAATTAGAGACTCATTAGGGTGTAACATCGTTGTAGGAAAATGATAGTGGTACGAGTGGAGCGTAGGTCAAGGCACCATTTGCATCATCTCAATGCATTGTAAGTATTCACGTACTCCCCTATTTTCGTTTTTTATGTTTTGGGGTGGAAAAGCATGTCCTAAACTACTTATGTTCGTTATATTTAATTGATTCGTATAAACTTGATTACTATATTTTGCATATTGTGAGTATTCACCAATCCCCTATTTTCGGTTTTTAAATGTTTTGGGGTGGAAAAGCATGTCCTAAACTATTTATGTTCGTTGTATTTATTTTGACTCGTATGAAACTTGGTTGCTATACTTTGTATGTATGTGTATGTTACTTTAATTCATGAGGACTGTATCGCGGTTAAGTCCATGGAATCTCTAGACACAACTCATTAACTCTTTTAAGCCTATGGTTATTATGGATAGCGCTATCTGGAGGTAGACAACTCCTCACTTGCACGATTCGCTTGAGTGCATTTTACCATTTTTACACTATGTTTGCGATACACATAGTAGTCAATAGGGAACGATTCGGTCATTAGGCTTGGGTTGTGAACTCATGAATGGAAACTTGATGCACATACGAATCTTTATGCACATACGAAACTTGTATTCTCATGTTAGCAACGACACTTGTATACTTATTTTTAGCAATGAAACTTGTATACTTATTTTAGCAACAAACTTGTTATTTATTATGGCAATAAACTCGTTTATCAATTATAGCAATCAACTTTGTTTCTCATTAAAACAACGAACTTTTACTACTGAAAACTCATATACATGTTTTAGCAATGAAATTGTTTGCTCATTGTAGCAACGAAATTGATTGCTCATTTTAGCAATAAAACTTGTTTACTCGTTTGAGTAACAAACTTTATCTTCCATGAGAATATGAATGTTGCATCCTATTCGGGCAACATACTTTATCTCTCATGATGACAAAGAACTTTGTTTTTACAAACTTATTTAATCCTTTTAACAATATACTTTTATTATTGGAAACTTTTATCAAAAATTTGATTTCAATTCATGAACCAATATTATTTTGTTAAACTTGTGAGTACTCACCAACTATTTTTATAATTGACGCTCGTTTTACATGCTTTTTCAGGAATCATCGAGTAAGTGACACTTAGGGACACTTCACTTTTAGGAGCATTCGCATGTGTTGTATTTCAATTTACATTGTAATTTCTTTTAAAAGTTGTTCAAACCCATTGTAAATTTGTAATGATTTTTAATACTATGGTTGGTGTTGTCTTTAAACTTTTGCTATGAAACCCTTTGTACTGCCACGCCTCGTGTTTCCGCTTTAGCGGGGTGTGGCAGGAAATGGTATCAGAGCCGAAGGTTATAGAGAATACCGGTTTTCCTTTGGAAAACCACAACTATAGCCAAAAAATTTCTAAACATTTTTAAAATACTGAACATACTACTGGTATAACTAATTCGAGTACGCATTATTAGACTCTAATTAAGTATATCCTGGCCAACTATGCTTAATTAAGGAAAGTTAATGTGAGGCTGGAAACGGTTATACTAGAATTATGTTCAAAACAATTTTCACCTTAAACTTTTGAAAAACAAAATTTTTCGGTGTGTGTACGGGCATTGCATATTATAGGCATTCATCTAGATACACTTAGAAACTAAGTGCATTTTTATAACAATGCCTTTATTTAGAAATATTCTTACCCCTTATCAAGTGCTAGGTTAACCACTTAGGTTATATCACTAGCCGCTCTAGGAGCAATGCACATAGTACTAAGAATGGGTATTCCTTAGTAGCTATTGAATTTAGATGTAAGGTTAGTAGCTAAATATGCACTAGTAATAATCTTAAGTCGAAACCTATACAAATTATTCCTTAATACATCTTCATCGTCTTCGTATTAGAGTTACAACTAGGAAAAAGCGTTTCGATATCGATACGAATGATAATTGGAGCATCGCGTAAGGAGGTTGATGAGTCGTTTCTAAGTAATCACTTGTATACCATTGGTTGGCATTCCCAATTCGACTCACGAGGAGACACGGAGGTTTAACGGATACGTGAGACCTTATTACTACGCTATGATTTAGCTCTACGTTGTTTCCACCTTGAGCTTAAAACTTAACATAGGATATTCCTTTGACCTGTATAAAAGGTCATAAACTGCATTGACACCATAAAACGTTTTACTAATATTTTTTCTTGTCCTTTATCTTAGGGAAAAGACATCGGTACTCGCCTTGGACTCGCCTTAGTATTTTAGTACGATTAGCTACACTATCATACTTATTCGTTACTTCTTAATCTTCCATCGAAAAGTTATTTCACTTCATCGGTTTTATTTATCATCGATAAAATATTTTATAACCACTTTATTCAACTTAGTAGACATTTCCTAACAATGTAAGCCATATTCTTGCTAAAAAAAAATCTTTTGACAACTTGTTTTAACTTAACACTCCTCTTCAAAACTCAATTTAACCAATAATGGTTTTAGCCTTGCTATTTCAAATCCATTTCAATGGATACATGTGCTTTTAAGGGTATATAAACCATTTTAAACCTTGCTTACAATTTTGACACGTTTTCGAAAAACTTAGAAACATCTTCTTTTATAAAAGTGTTTAAACCCTATTCTATAAAACTTAAACATATGACATCAAAATTCATAATATGTGTAAAAGCTTCATCGGATCTTCAAACAACTTTTGTTTTAAGTCTTTTGACTACTTTCTCATTTAGGTATTGTACTTAACTTAAATATGTTTTCTAGTAACCTAACATGGTATTTTTACAACTTTCCAATCCAAATGAGTTTAAAAGACATCACTGATGCCTACATTTCAAAACACACCTTATTTGTTTATTTTATTTCAAATTAGTTTTATAATTTGTGTTTATAAAACTTACAACATTGCAAAACTTAGTGTTCACTTTTAAACTTGCAGCGATGTACTTTTGACAATGCATAATTATTCATCTAAATGTGTTATGTCTTTTCTTTATCCGTTTTAACCATTATTGGACCCAATCAAAAATGTAAAAATTGTCAAATTTTGAATTACAAGTTTTAGTGTTTCTTCTTTTTCACAAATGGAGTTTAACTTAATAGATAACTCGTGAATTTTTAGTAATCCTTAGCAAACGCTTTAAAACTCCCATATGTTTATTTAGTCATCAATATACATCAAATGTTGAAGTTTGAAATATATCTAAACTTGGTTTTAAATCTACCTATAGGTATTGTTCTTATAATTTTAACAATAACCATCTTTGCAGCTACCTTCCTTTTTCTTTCCCCCGAACTTTATTTCTCATTCTCCTTCTGATTTTAGATCTCGAACGTCATAATATTAACATAATACATTGTCTAACTTTGTTTCTGTCTATTTTGCTTCTCTTGGTATCATGTTCGTATACATAAAGACTAGAAGTTTACCCTTTTGTTTTGAGCAATTAATACGTGTATAGTCATGAGGCATACATTTGATTTAGTCAACTTTGATATATTCAATTATGCCTTTTATCATATACATCTTGTTTTTATTTTGAAATCTACTATAAACAAGTGATCCTTACTTACATTTGTGCTTTCGTTCTAAATTCGGAAACTTGATTTAAAATGCAAGTTTCGCGTTCTTATCATTTTTTCTATATCTGGAAAAATATACGTGAAGGAGATGTTTTCTTATGTCTCTTCTTTTCTTTAAATACAACAAAAGTTTTGAATTTTACGATTATCAATTCTCTAAATGATTGATTTTTGTAGAAACACTAAATTAAGAATGCACTATTTTCAATGATCGATATTTTTACACCTTTCTTAAAATAGCATTCTACTTTGTAATTTTCAGTGGTTTCCTAAACTCTCAACCTTGTTTCCATATATGTTCTGACTCGTATGCTTGAATTTTTCCTGACTTAAACAATCAAACATTTTTTTTTCAAAAGAGTAATAAAAATTTTATATGTATAAATTCCCTTATTGATGACTTAAACCTGTAACCTTAATTAATCTTTATATTATTTTACCACTTCGTTGGATCGCCACACATGTATCTTCGTTATCTTGGAATTACTGCACATTTTGATGATAATGAGATTAATTATCATTTCTAAACACACATTTTGATAACAGTGAGATTTTTATCACTTCTAAACATGTAAAATGTTATCTACACAATGTGATTTAATTTATCATAAACATTCATCGCCTCCATTTGCAAAAATGACTCTTTAAATATATTATTCTTCGGATAATGTTTTATTATTGTAAGAGTAACTGTAGTAGTAATTATAGCCTCGGAGATCCTCAATCATTTCGTAATTCATTTTGTAGACGACACTTAAAATAGCCTTTACATTTGAGATGTACCAAAACTTCATTGCCTACCCTTAGTACGTATTTTTAGTATCTTACCGTCGATCGCTTCCCTTTCATTTGTGCTACCCTGTCACACCCCAAAACCGAGAACGGCGGAAACGTTCTGGGGCAGAAGACGTCATGTAAAGTATCACAACATAGTAATAGTAAACAAGCAAACAACATCATCCATTGCATTAAATATATAATTTTAATACAAGTGTGTTTTGTATAGTTATAGACACCAAAAATAATGTAAGTCAAAATAAAGAGATGAGTCCTGAATGCGCTCCATCTTCTCAAAAGCTAGCCTCGGTACCTGTCTACTGATGACCTGAGAATACAAGTTATTTTGAAAGAGTTTATCAGCATTAAGCTGGTGAGTTCATAAGTATTTTAGTGTCGGTGATTGTTATCAAAATGTTTGAACATGTCTCCATTGTAAGTTTGTAAAATGTATGTAAATGTTTGTAACTGTTTGTAAAAGTTTGAATCTCTTAGAAAAACCTATATTTTCTATTAAAGTAGCCTTCTTCCAAGGCTTAACTGTTTTGTATGCTCGTTTGTTGTAAAAGTGTGTAATTTCGCAAGTGTAACTATCATTAACAAAATATAGTTTGTACATGAATGTTTAAGTGAATTAATCACTAAATGTATGTAGTAGGTAAATTTATGTAGTACTGTAGTGTTGTATTATAGGAACTACTGCTGTACTAACTACCTTAAACCGGATTTATCATAAGGTATGATGTGATTAATTGTACCATACTATCAACTGAGTAACAACGACAAATGTAGGTCGTAAAAAGGTATGACGTTTGGCACCCGCAGACCTGCAGGTCCGGCTGTAGCTAGCAGCAAGGTGTAGGATAGTCAATCCAGTATAGATCTATACGCAAACTCACGCTCTCCCTCTAAGAGACTCTGGTTACAACTCGGGCCATGACATGTAAGGCATGCTCCGATACAGTGGATCACATTTATGTAAGTGTATGTATGTATAATGTATTGTTCCTATTCTAGTATCGTTGTATATGTTCTCTTCCTAGTATAGTTGTACATGTTCTTTTCTAGTATAGTTGTATATGTTCAACTCTAGTATAGTTGTATATGTTTTGTTCTAGTATAGTTGTATATGTTCTGCTCTAGTATAGTTGTATATGTTCAGCTCTAGTATAGTTGTATATGTTCTGCTCTAGTATAGTTGTATATGTTCAGCTCTAGTATAGTTGTATATGTTCTGCTCTAGTATAGTTGTATATGCTTTCATAGTAATGTAATTTATAAGACTCATGAATGAACTGACTCATTGATCTATCAACATCGTAAATATAATCCTGTGTTACCCCGATGGTAACTTACTAATGATGTAACTGATACGCATGAATAATGGAAGTACTTTTATGTCTATATATGCACATATGGTATATAATTAATATTGAAACGACCCTCGGACGGCTACCCGACATCCCACCAGACCACATCCAAATCAAGGAAAAGGAAATAGGGCAGATGGCCTTCCTAAGCCTTTTAAACATTTCTTATATATCTATACATATATGGACATGCAATTTATAAGAAGTATAATAAAGTTTAAATAAAATTATTTGATAAGTAAAAGAGTTTGTAAAATATTTTGAAGTAAAACAGTTTGATAAACATTTTGAAACAGTGATGAAATCATTGGTTTGGTAGTTATTAATCACATGTGATTGATGTAATAACTATAAGTAATCAACTTGTATTCCCCCCCATAAAAGTATTTAAAACATTTAAAAGTATTTCAAAGGTTAATTAAAGGGGTATGAACTCACCTGTAGTGAGTGGTTCTGAAGACAACGTTGGATTAGACGCTAAGTGCCAAGTGGTGACTTGAGTACACGCGCGAATCCTATTTAGCATACATTGGCACATATATGGATGTAATTAGTGTTATGAACAACTAATTTATGATTTTGGGACCACCTTAGGGACTAGTAAACACTTATAATGAACTATTATAATCATATATGATTGTATGAGGGTTTATAAGGCTATACAGGAGGGTGTATGGCCAAAATACACACTATATGTGTGTGTGCGGCCAGGTGTGTGGCCTAGTGTGCTGCCAGCACTTGTGTGCAGCCCTGTGTGCGGCCATGTGTGCTGCCAGGTGGTGTGTGCTGGCATGTGTGCGGCCAGGTGATGATCTTGGTGTTCTTGGTACCTTTTATGAAGATCTTCAAGGAGAATGGATGATACTTGAGAGGATTTTCGTGTTCTATGCTTGAAGAAGTGAAGGAAGTGTTCAAGAATGATCTAAGGGTGGCATATATAGGTGGAGTGTGCGGTTGGGAAGGTGTGAGGCCGCAAACAAGAGTGTGTGGCCGCACACTCCATGTGTTGGAGTGTTTGGCCCGGTTTTGATTCCTACACTTCGAGTTAACCCTTTTTAACACT